>NW_028243955.1:0-69258 GCF_964263255.1 Lissotriton vulgaris | reverse complement strand
TCTTCCTCAGGACACTATCATCTTGTTACTGAAAATAGATAAACAATATTTTAAAAGTGTGTCTCTGTGGTAGGCAGTGCACAAATGTTAATACATTTTACTTGAACAATAAAGCCAGTGATTTGATAAAATACCATGATAACCGCATTACATCAGTTCATTCTATTTTCTTTATCGTAGAGAAACTATATCCCTAACATGATCCAGTTACAACAAACATTTATCATTTCATCACATAAAAACATAATTGAAAACAGGAAAATCATAAAGGTTAAAGAGAAGATGAAAACAGTACATAGGTGCGTAACAGAAAGAAAACTGGTATGCATCCTTTACAGAGAGAAAACTGATGTGTCTCAAGTCGATGATTTAAGTACACATCTATTAAGATGGTTAGGAATTCTTTTTTACCTATTTAGCTGTACTTCAATCAAATACCCTGAGGTGACTAAGGGGCAATAAAGATGGTAGTTGATTAGATACGAGAGCTGCCATAGTTATTGGGAATATTGTTTTGTCAAGCAAGTGATGAAATGTCAGTGCTTACCATATATCATATCTTCAGATAATGTAGAGAAGATTAGTCAGAATAAGTCCGGTCGGGGTCTAGACACAAGACTTCTTTATCTACTAGTGCCCACCAAAGAGAAAACCAGAAAAACTAGCTGTTACAGTCAAGACACGGTTATGTTGGACAGAATAAAAAAAGGTTAACCATGAATTATCCTTCTAGAGTTACTTTGATTTAAGTGTCTCTGGCAACCGTAACTAATGAATAAAGTTATCACAAGCAGAGATGTCTACGTAACTGTTTCAACTTATTTACAAAAGATAAATCGATAAGGGTGGCATTTACGTTCCGCTCGATGATGTTGGTGGGCTTTCCTATTATAAAGATTATAATATATGTGTTGCAAGTGGGTCACTGTTTTAGGACAAATACCTGAGGTGCGACTGGTCCGTGAAGTTAAAACTCCTTATGCTGAAAAATGGCATCAGCGTTTCCCGCGGTGGGTCAAATAGGGATAAAAACGTCTTCAAATACTGGAAAATTAATAGCATGCATTATTTGGTTAATTCCCCCAATAATGCACGGCATACATGTGGGTTAATTTAATAAAGATATAATTTACATAACGCTGGATTTGGATTGGCTACGCAAACCAGTTGAAAGCGTTATGCGCATATCAAATAGATGGAACCTAATATCCTAGCTATAGGATGGATACATGCCTCCTCATTAGCCTGGACGTATAAACAGAAAGCCATCTTTACCTGGGGATACATATGGCATAGCTCTGCTATTAATTGAGCACAAATAAGTAGGGGGTAATCCAGACAGAATAAGAGGGGTCGGAATACTGGCTATCTAAAAATGGGAACAAAACAAATATCGGACAGTGATGCAGGCTCGTATTTCGGTTTTCTACAGTATTATTATGTAAAGGAAAAGATGAGCGGCTATTACCGGTATTAAAAGCCGCGTTGTTAACCAGAGCAGCGTACCCTGACGTTCTAGGAGGGGTCAGATTACCAGCTATCTGAAGATGAAAACAGAACAAATATGGGACCATGTTGCAGGCTCGTATTTCGAGTGTCTACAGTTTTGTTATATAAAGGGAAAGGTGAGCCGCTATTACCTGTGTTTAAAGCCGCGTTGTTAACCGGAGCAGCGTAGCCTGACGTATGATAACTCATAAGCTCAGTCAAGTCTGGTACAGCCAAGCTGATTCGTTTATATATTCCGCATTGTGATAGGTGGTAGGCCGTAATTCGAATACTGTTGGCAAATACATATATAGGTATTAAGAGACTTTTCTTTAGAAAAGTTAGATTTATCCTAACTGATATGAGAGAGACATCCTCAAAAGGGGTAAAAGCTTCCACATTAGTGTGGACGAGCAAAGGGGGAAAACGTCCTTTACCTGAAAAATGTGCGCGGCACAGCTCTGCTGTCGGTTGAGCACTGATCGGTTAGCGATGTAAAGATCCGTAATTGTCCAGTCGAAATAGGGAAGGTTAGATTACCGGTTATCTGAAGATAAAAACATAACAGATGTGGGATAGTGCTGCAGGCTCGTGCTACGAGTTTCTACAGTTTTGTCAAGGAGGGGAATGATTGAACGTCCGTTATCTGTATTGAGAACCTCGTAGCTGACCGGAGCAGCGTGGACTGGCGTCTATTACCTCATAGAAAAAGTCGAGTCTGATACGGCCTTAGTGATTTGCTTATATACTCCGCATTGTGGTAGGCAGCAGGATGCACCGGACACGCCTCTGAAAGATATATGCTTCGGTTACTCATAATAGACGGAGGCAGTATGTCGATGCAACTCAGATGATGATACATCGCTAAAAAGTGCGTAATGAATGGAACTATTATATTGTGATGATTCTTCTACTAATATTCATAAGGGCCAATATTACAGATGGTTGTTTCGTTTTAGTATGGCCCATAATGTTCTCGAGTCTCATTTAGGCAGAACAGTGGGGGCAAATGTAAAGCTTCCATGCAGGTTGGTACCGCAAGAGGGGGGAATCTTCTCTACATTATCTGAAGATATGATATATGGTAAGCACTGACCTTTCATCACTTGCTTGACGAAACAATATTCCCAATAACTATGGCACCTCTCGTATCTAATCAACTACCATCTTTTTTGCCCCTTAGTCACCTCCGGGTATTTGATTGAAGTACAGCTAAATAGGTAAAAACAAATCCTAACCATCTTATTAGATGTATACTTAAATCATTGACTTGAAACACATCAGTTTTCTCTCTGTAAAGGATGCATACCAGTTTTCTTTCTGTTACGCACCTATGTACTATTTTCATCTTCTCTTTAACCTTTATGATTTTCCTGTTTTCAATTATGTTTTTATGTGATGAAATGATAAATGTTTGTTGTAACTGGATCATGTCCTGTCAATAGTTTCTCTACGATAAAGAAAATAGAATGAACTTATGTAATGCGGTATATCATGGTATTTTATCAAATCACTGGCTTTATTGTTCAAGTAAAATGTATTGACATTTGTGCACTGCCTAGCACAGAGACACACTTTTAAAATATTGTTTATCTATTTTCAGTAACAAGATTGTAGTGTCCTGAGAAAGACATTTTTAACGTGTCGTAACGCGTAGACGGAAACCGTCTCCCTACTGTATTATTTAATTATACAAACAAATATCATGCATCTGTTATATACCCCCTGAAAGAAATATTTTTACTGTTTTTTTATCAGTATGTCAATGAATTATTTCGTGACACTTTTATACAATTTATTAAATTGAAATTTCTGTGCTAATTTAGTGCCTTATTACTTATTATTCATTATTAATTTGTTACCTGAACTATGCCAGTGTCTATGTGTTGCCTGGGTGTTTTTATTTTCCACAAACCACATAAGATTATGGCATTTAAAGAGGTCATGCACTGCATCTTCGGCGCCTTGAGGTGCGTCACAAAGGCTCCATGGGTCAATGAAGACCTTCTGTTGCCCCACCGGTGCTGTCTGTGGGGGGCTCCTGAATCTGCTCGAGTTTAGCTTTGACTGCTGAGCAGACTCCGTCCACTGGCACTATAATGCCTGCCAGTTCCTGCTGTATCATCCACACAACTAATACAGGAGGAGGACATCAAGCCCATAGTTCTTTCTTTCTCCGATCTGAATCTGTTTCAACCTCTGCCAAAGCTGTGCTTGAGCACAGTCCCTCTGTGCCTGCTCGCAATCTGTTCTGCTCTAGTGGCCAGATTTGATATGAAGTGGTGCTTTAGATACCGAGGTTTGAGCCTCATTACTTCAAAGTCCCTTTGATTTCTTTTAGGTCACAGTTTTGTTTCCTTGTTGATATGTGACACATTGTCACTGATGAATTAGTGACAGGTTCAGCACAGTGACATGCTGAAATAATGGTCAAAAGGGTTTGCAGAAATGTCAGCAAGTTTATTGAGCCCTGTATCTTCCTTTTGATCAAGTTCTTCATAGAATTTCTTTTTGAATTTGAAGAAATGGTTGTCCAACATCTCAACAACTAGATATCGCTACAAGTCTGCTGTTTTTGTGAAGCAAGGAACACCTGCTGCTTTCCATAGGGCCTTGTTATGTAGTTTTTGCTGAGATTTCCAATACTTCTATTGGCAACCCCTCCACACCGGGGAAGCATATGGCATTGTGGGTTGAATAATGAACACCTTCCTCAGTATAGGCATTGCCTTAGTTCTCAGAAGCAGGTATAATGCAGAAAGTTTGGTTGATGCTTTCTGGTAATTTTTCTACATGTGGTTTCTCCACCTGAGTTAGAGTCAAGTGTGATACCCTAGGTAGAAGCTGTTGTTTTACCACTTTTGTTTCCTCTTCATTGAAGTGAATCTTTGGATGCTCTTTGATCTCTTTTTTAGGTCAAGCCTAGAGTCATCACGCATGCGCTGCTCTGCAAGACTTGTTGTAGTGGAGTAGGGAATATAAGTCCATCCCACTCTCCTCCCATATTTATCATTGGCTTGTGTCATTGTCCTTCGTAAATGCTGGCTTCTAATTTCCTAATAGGCTTGTTAGTCCCTCATTAGTACTTGTCTTCATTTGTAACCTCCCATGGCTATTGGCCCCTTTACTTCGGTTATTACACGGTATGTGTTACTTAGTCTTGTAAGCACTACTTTCTTTTTTTTAATTTCTCTTACTTAATGCATAACAACATGCTTTACTTACATTCAGCGGTACAAAAGGGGGCGGTGATGGACGGAGCATCTGAATCAATCATACACTCACACCCAGTCAAAAGATCTGGGTTAAATCCATCACCGTTCTTTAGCCCACTCTGCCACCCCAGTTCGGTATACACCCGTTACAACGCATCTTTTACTCCGCACTACCATTACAACGCGCCTTTTACAACGCATACCATTACAACGCATTGCGCTGGGGGGCGCTCTAGGATAGGGAATAAGTATAATTTACTATCCAACACCTTCCCTAGGGTCCACGGGGACTGGAGTTAGAATAGTAAATTATACTTACCACTATCCAGCACCTCAAAGCGCTATGCGTTGTAATGGTATGCGTTGTAATGGTCGCGTTGTAACGGTAGGTAGTTGTAATAGTATGCGTTGTAACATGGTACATCCCCCCAGTTCAGACATGGCTATATGCAAATCAGTCTGACCCTGTGCCTCATTGGAACAGTCCAGCCCGAACTGCCAGGCCATGTCTTCCCTAGACCGGAAACAGTCAAGTCAAGTCAAGTTGATTTATATAGCGCGCTACATACCCAGAGGGTCTCAAGGCGCTTGAGGAAGGGTGGGGAATTACTTGTCAAATATCCAAGTTTTAAGTTGCTTTCTGAATGCTAGGTGGTTCTGAGTGAGACGAAGGTGAGTGGGGAGTGAGTTCCAGGTTTTAGCTGCCAGGTAGGAGAAGGATCTACCTCCCATGGTGGTTTTATTGATGCGAGGTACGGTAGCAAGGGCTTGGTTGGAGGATCGTAGCTGGCGGGGGGGGGTGTAGAAGGAAAGTCGTGTGTTGAGGCAGTCAGGTCCAAGTCCGTAAAATGCTTTGTGTGCGTGGGTTAGGAGGCGGAAAGTAATCCTCTTATTGACGGGGAGCCAGTGGAGTTTTTTCAGGTGACTGGAGATGTGGTCTTTACGCGGGATGTCTAGTATGAGTCTGGCCGATGCGTTCTGGATGCGTTGGAGTTTTTTCTGGAGTTTTGCGGTGGTACCGGCGTATAGGGTGTTTCCGTAGTCCAGGCGGCTTGTAACCAGTGCATGGGTGACCGTTTTTCTGGTTTCGGTGGGGATCCAGCGAAATGTTTTTTTGAGCATGCGCAGAATGTTGAAGCAAGATGATGAGACGGCGCTGACCTGTCTGGTCATCGAGAGTGAGGAGTCTAGGATGACGCCCAGGTTCCGTGCATGGTCCGTCGGTATGGGTGCTTTTCCAAGGGCCTCTGGCCACCAAGAGTCATCCCAGGCGGAGGGGGAGGTTCCTAAGATAAGGACTTCTGTTTTGTCTGAGTTCAGTTTCAGACGGCTATGCTTCATCCACTCGGCTACTTCTTTCATTCCATCATGTAGGTTGGTTTTGGCGGTGTTAGGGTCTTTAGTGAGTGAGAGGATCAGTTGGGTGTCATCAGCGTAGGAGATGATGTTGAGGTTGTGTTGGCGTGCGATGGCTGCGAGGGGGCTCATGTATACGTTGAAGAGGGTGGGGCTGAGTGAGGATCCTTGTGGTACGCCGCAGATGACTTCAGTGGCCTCTGACTTGAATGGTGGGAGGCGGACTCTCTGGGTTCTTCCGGTGAGGAACGAGGTGATCCATTCCAGTGCTTTTCCTTGGATTCCGATGTTTCTGAGGCGCTGTAGAAGGGTGCTATGGCAGACTGTGTCAAAGGCTGCGGAGAGGTCGAGGAGGATGAGGGCGACTGTGTCTCCATTGTCCAGTAGAGTTCGAATGTCGTCTGTTGCTGCGATGAGGGCGGTCTCCGTGCTGTGTTTGGCTCGGAAGCCGGACTGTGAGGAGTCGAGGGATTTGTTGGTTTCGAGGAAGGCGGCGAGCTGGTTGTTGACAGCTTTCTCGATGACTTTGGCTGGGAATGGAAGGAGCGAGATGGGGCGGTAGTTTTTGAGTTCGGTGGGGTCAGCTGTGGGTTTTTTCAGAAGGTCCCTGAGTTCGGAGTGTTTCCAGCTTTCCGGGAAGGTGGCGGAGTTGAGGGAGCAGTTGATGACGTCTCGGAGGTGTGGTGCTATGATGGAATCTGCTTTGTTGAAGATGTGGTGAGGGCATGGGTCTGTGGGGGATCCTGAGTGGATGGAGTTCATCAGGCGGATGGTGTCCTCAGTGGAGATTGGGTTCCAGTTGTTAAGGATGTTCAAGGGGGGTGCAGGTGCGGCAGAAGTTTGAGTGGGTTGGTCTCCGGATTGGTTGTCGAAGCTGTTGTGGATGTCTGCGATTTTGTTGTGGAAGAACGAAGCTAGGAAGTCGCAGAGGGCTTGAGAGGGGGTGATGTCGTTGGAGTTGGCTGAGGGGTTGGTAAACTCTTTGACGATGTTGAATAATTTCTTGCTATTGTGGGCGTTGTTGTCTAGTCTGTCTTTGAATGCGGCTTTCTTGGCAGTCCGGATCAGTTGGTGGTGTATGCGGGTGGCGTTTTTGAAGGCGTCCTTGGTGCTGTTAGGGTATTTTTTCCAGGCCTTCTCGAGGGAGCGACAGAGTTTCTTCGATTTCTTAAGATCATCGTTGAACCAGGAGGCGTTTTTGCTGCCTAGTTTGATTTGACGTTTTTTCAACGGTGCTAGGATGTCGGCGCTGTTGGATAGCCATTGGGTGAAGTTAATGGCTGCTTGGTCGGAGTTTGAGGAGTGGACAAGGGGGTTTTGAAGCAGCGATGAGGAGATGTGGTCGATGGTGATTTTGTTCCAGTTTCTTCGTAGAGTAGGTTGAGGATGGTTGTGAGTTGTGGTCTTATTGTAGGTGAAGTGAACGCAGCTGTGGTCCGTCCAATGTAGAGTTGTGGTGTGACTGAAGGAGACATGTTTGCTGGAGGTGAAGATAGGGTCGAGGGTGTGACCTGCAATGTGGGTGGGGGTAGTGACAAGTTGTTTGAGTCCGAGGTTGGCGAGATTGTCCAGAAGGGTGGTGGCGTTGCTGTCATTGCTATTTTCCAGGTGAAAGTTGAGGTCTCCCAGTAGAATGTATTCCTCGGAGGGGAGGGCGTGTGGGGTGATAAAGTCAGTGATGTCGTCGCTGAATTGTGCACAGGATCCTGGAGGTCGGTAGAGGAGGGTGCCTCTGAGTGTGGTCTTGGGATCGGTGTGGATCTGGAAGTGAAGGTGTTCGGCGCTGGTAAGGTTGACGTCTGAGCTGGTTGAGATGCGGATGGAGTTCTTATGGACGATAGCGATGCCTCCTCCTGTTTGGTCGGTGCGGTCCTTACGGATGATTTTGTATCCTTCTGGGATGGCAATGGTGATGTCTGGGGCTGATGAGGCTTTCATCCATGTTTCTGGTAGGAAGGCGACGTCGGGAGAAATGGTGTCTAGCAGGTTCCAGAGGTCAATGGCGTGTCTGTGGATAGAGCGGGTGTTGAGCAGGATGCATTTTAGGTGGTTGGTGTCACATCTCTGTTTGGTGTTCGTGGATGAGGAGTTGGATGAGGAGTTGTTCTTGGTGCCGTCAAACTTGCAGGAGTTGCATGGGTGAGTCCAGGAGCGGCTTGGGCGCAGTTGGGGAAACGGCCTGGGTTTAGGGCTATGAGGGTGGTGGCGTCGTATGTAATGCGGGAGGGCTGGGCATTGCGTGGGCCAGGGGGTCTGGCACTGGGCGCGGTCCAGACGCGGACGGGCGTAGACGGGCTTACCTTTGGCGCACCTTCGGCGCGCAAGGGGCGCGAAACGCTGCGCGTGAACGCTGCGCGCTGATGCATTTGGCATATATGGATAGTGGAGGGGGCGGAGCGTGGGAGGGGCAGCAGGGAGGCGGGAGCGAGGTTCAAGGAGGGTCAGGGACGGTCAGAAAATCAACAAAATGGCAGTCTGGTAAACAAAGGTTGCGAGCATCTCAACCAACAAAAGCCACAATGAAAAATGGAGCGCTATGCAGTGCAGACTATCTCAGGCCAGCAGAAGGAAAGCGCTATATCAGGTGAAGCCAGAAAGCGATTGTGCAGGGCTAATCACTAATCACCACACTCGAAATGTTATTCAATTAGGCAGCAAGGCACAGCAGTGTCACAGAGCGCGGCGCAGCTTTAAATTCCAAAATTAAATCAAATGCGAGGCACAATTCAAAGCGCTATATCAGGTGAAGCCAGAAGGGGCTGTGCAGGGCTAATCACTAATCACCACACTCGAAATGGTATTCAATTAGGCAGCAAGGCACAGCAGTGTCACAGAGCGCGGCGCAGCTTTAAATTCCAAATTAAATGAAATGCGAGGCAGAATTCAGCAGCAATAGGTACGATACCAGCCAGGAGAGGAGAGGAGGAGGGGGAGCGACCGTTTCTGGTGTTAGCAGGGCGGTCACAGTTCACCACGAGGATGTGGGCAGCCTGTATCTCTGTGTGTGGGAGGGGCAGCAGGGAGGCGGGAGCGAGGTTCAGGGAGGGTCAGGGACGGTCAGAAAATCAACAAAATGGCAGTCTGGTAAACAAAGGTTGCGAGCGTCTCAACCAACAAAAGCCACAATGAAAAATGGAGCGCTATGCAGGGCAAGACTATCTCAGGCCAGCAGAAGGAAAGCGCTAAATCAGGTGAAGCCAGAAAGCGCTTGTGCAGGGCTAATCACTAATCACCACACTCGAAATGTTATTCAATTAGGCAGCAAGGCACAGCAGTGTCACAGAGCGCGGCGCAGCTTTAAATTCCAAAATTAAATGAAATGTGAGGCACAATTCAAAGCGCTATATCAGGTGAAGCCAGAAGGCGCTGTGCAGGGCTAATCACTAATCACCACACTCTAAATGTTATTCAATTAGGCAGCAAGGCACAGCAGTGTCACAGAGCGCGGCGCATCTTTAAATTCCAAAATTAAATGAAATGCGAGGCACAATTCAAAGCGCTATATCAGGTGAAGCCAGAAGGCGCTGTGCAGGGCTAATCACTAATCACCACACTCGAAATGTTATTCAATTAGGCAGCAAGGCACAGCAGTGTCACAGAGCGCGGCGCAGCTTTCAATTCCAAAATTAAATGAAATGCGAGGCAGAATTCAGCAGCAATAGGTACGATACCAGCGAGGAGAGGAGAGGAGAGGAGGAGGGGGAGTGACCGTTTCTGGTGTTAGCAGGGCTTCCGAGGACCCGTTTCTGGCATTCCAGCCGTCTTCATCCCGGCTTGCTTGAATCCAGTGGCAAAGTGAGCAAAGGGACTCACGTTTGAGCATACCCTGCCACACTTATGGTGGCAAAAAGCGGTACAAAAGGGGGTGGTGATGGACGGAGCATCTGAATCAATCAAACACTCACACCCAGTCAAAAGATCTGGGTTAAATCCATCACCGTTCTTTAGCCCACTCTGCCACCCCAGTTCAGACATGGCTATATGCAAATCAGTCTGACCCTGTGCCTCATGTGAACAGTCCAGCCCGAACTGCCAAGCCATGTCTTCCCTGGACCGGAAACAAGCTTTCGAGGACCGGTTTCTGGCATACAAGCTGTCTTCAGCCCGGCTTGCTTGAATCCAGTGGAAAAGTGAGCAAGGGACTCACGTCTGAGCATACCCTGCCACACTTATGGCGGCCAAAAGCGGTGCAAAAGGGGGTGGTGATGGACGGAGTATCTGAATCAATCAAACACTCACACCCAGTCAAAAGATCTGGGTTAAATCCATCACCGTTCTTTAGCCCACTCTGCCACCCCATTTCAGACATGGCTATATGCAAATCAGTCTGACCCTGTACCTCATGGGAACAGTCCAGCCCGAACTGCCAAGCAATGTCTTCCCTGGACCGGAAACAAGCTTCCGAGGACCGGTTTCTGGCATTCCAGCCGCCTTCAGCCCGGCTTGCTTGAATCCAGTGGCAAAGTGAGCAAGGGATTCACGTCTGAGCATACCCTGCCACACTTATGGCGGCAAAAAGCGGTACAAAAGGGGGTGGTGATGGACGGAGCATCTGAATCAATCAAACACTCACACCCAGTCAAAAGATCTGGGTTAAATCCATCACCGTTCTTTAGCCCACGCTGCCACCCCAGTTCAGACATGGCTATATGCAAATCAGTCTGACCCTGTGCCTCATGGGAACAGTCCAGCCCGAACTGCCAGGCCATGTCTTCCCTGGACCGGAAACAAGCTTCCGAGGACCGGTTTCTGGCATTCCAGCCGTCTTCAGCCCGGCTTGCTTGAATCCAGTGGCAAAGTGAGCAAGGGACTCACGTCTGAGCATACCCTGCCACACTTATGGCTGGCCAAAAGCGGTACAAAAGGGGGTGGTGATGGACGGAGCATCCGAATCAATCAAACACTCACACCCAGTCAAAAGATCTGGGTTAAATCCATCACCGTTCTTTAGCCCACTCTGCCACCCCAGTTCAGACATGGCTATATGCAAATCAGTCTGACCCTGTGCCTCATGGGAACAGTCCAGCCCGAACTGCCAAGCCATGTCTTCCCTGGACCGGAAACAAGCTTCTGAGGACCGGTTTCTGGCATTCCAGCCGTCTTCAGCCCGGCTTGCTTGAATCCAGTGGCAAAGTGAGCAAGGGACTCACGTCTGAGCATACCCTGCCACACTTATGGCGGCCAAAAGCGGTACAAAAGGGGGTGGTGATGGACGGAGCATCTGAATCAATCAAACACTCACACCCAGTCAAAAGATCTGGGTTAAATCCATCACCGTTCTTTAGCCCACTTTGCCACCCCAGTTCAGACATGGCTATATGCAAATCAGTCTGACCCTGTGCCTCATGGGAACAGTCCAGCCCGAACTGCCAAGCCATGTCTTCCCTGGACCGGAAACAAGCTTCCGAGGACCGGTTTCAGGCATTCCAGCCGTCTTCAGCCCAGCTTGCTTGAATCCAGTGGCAAAGTGAGCAAGGGACTCACGTCTGAGCATACCCTGCCACACTTATGGCGGCCAAAAGCGGTACAAAAGGGGGTGGTGATGGACGGAGCATCTGAATCAATCAAACACTCACACCCAGTCAAAAGATCTGGGTTAAATCCATCACCGTTCTTTAGCCCACTCTGCCACCCCAGTTCAGACATGGCTATATGCAAATCAGTCTGACCCTGTGCCTCATGGGAACAGTCCAGCCCGAACTGCCAAGCCATGTCTTCCCTGGACCGGAAACAAGCTTCCGAGGACCGGTTTCTGGCATTCCAGCCGTCTTCAGCCCGGCTTGTTTGAATCCAGTGGCAATGTGAGCAAGGGTCTCACGTCTGAGCATACCCTGCCACACTCATGGCGGCCAAAAGCGGTACAAAAGGGGGTGGTGATGGACGGAGCATCTGAATCAATCAAACACTCACACCCAGTCAAAAGATCTGGGTTAAATCCATCACCGTTCTTTAGCCCACTCTGCCACCCCAGTTCAGACATGGCTATATGCAAATCAGTCTGACCCTGTGCCTCATGGGAACAGTCCAGCCCGAACTGCCAAGCCATGTCTTCCCTGGTCCGGAAACAAGCTTCCGAGGACCGGTTTCTGGCATTCCAGCCGTCTTCAGCCCGGCTTGCTTGAATCCAGTGGCAAAGTGAGCAAGGGACTCACGTCTGAGCATACCCTGCCACCCTTATGGCGGTCCTCGGAAGCTTGTTTCTGGTCCAGGGAAGACATGGCTTGGCAGTTCGGGCTGTACTGTTCCCATGAGGCACAGGGTCAGACTGATTTGCATATAGCCATGTCTGAACTGGGGTGGCAGAGTGGGCTAAAGAACGGTGATGGATTAAACCCAGATCTTTTGACTGGCTGTGAGTGTTTGATTGATTCAGATGCTCCATCCATCACCACCCCCTTTTGTACCGCTTTTGGCCGCCATAAGTGTGGCAGGGTATACTCAGACGTGAGTCCCTTGCTCACTTTGCCACTGGATTCAAGCAAGCCGGGCTGAAGACGGCTGGAATGCCAGAAACCGGTCCTCGGAAGCTTGTTTCCGGTCCAGGGAAGACATGGCTTGGCAGTTCGGGCTGTACTGTTCCCATGAGGCACAGGGTCAGACTGATTTGCATATAGCCATGTCTGAACTGGGGTGGCAGAGTGGGCTAAAGAACGGTGATGGATTTAACCCAGATCTTTTGACTGGGTGTGAGTGTTTGATTGATTCAGATGCTCCATCCATCACCACCCCCTTTTGTACCATTATTTACATTCAAGGCAGGACAATGGAGGCCGCTTGTTTAATTTCCTGTTGCTTTGCTCCTTCCCCCCTCCCGCTGTCCGTGTGAGCCATGTTCCCCCCCGTTGTCCGCATTTCCTTTGTTCCCGCCTGTTAGCTCAGCTGCCGGCTCCGTCTCCTCGGGCGTGCTCGGTGTGGCACTCCATAACTACTGCGCATAATGCGCATTGTGTACTCGCTTCATCTCAAAGCCAATGCCATGTTTTAAGAAGCACAGTTATAGTCTTTGTTTTGACATTTTAGAGACATTTGCTGCTTTTGCTATGAGAGGCTATAGGGGTATGGCTATGAAGAGCTGCATTGCTGTTTTCCTGGTATTGACAGCCCAGCAGTAGGGCTCTGTCTAAGAGAAATCACAGGCGTCTGTAGTAAATTGATGGGAGTTGTGAAAGATTCTAGAAAGGTTCTAGGACATGTTGCGTACCAGCTGGCAAAAGTGTCCGACATTAGCCGCCATGAGCTGCACTCATGCAAGGCGCTTCTGGGTATTTCATTAACTGTTCCAGTGGAGTATGTGGCCATTTCTTTCGACTATAAATATGCAGTCCCTATTACCAGTCACTGAACTCTCTCAGGATGGAGAAATATAAACTTCCTAAGGGGTTCACTGAAACACCTGGTCCTTTTAATCAACAATTTTTTTCACAGGACCTTTGTGGCCTACTTTGTAGCTATTCTATTAGCCTGCTATGAGGGTCAGAGCAGGGTCATATAATAGTTGCAAGTAGGCAACTGAACTCTGGAGGGGCCCCTCAGGAAGCACTACAGGGAATGGTTACTAATGATGAGTTAGAACTTTTGCACCTGCTGAGTGCTTTCAGTTTTGCAAAACTCGTTTTTCTGCAATTTTGCGGGATTCGCGGGACGGGAATTCGCGCGAGATCGAATTCGGAAGCCGCAAATTTGTGCGAATATGCGAGTTGTTTTTTTGTGGCGTGTTAGTTCGCAAGGTTTTGTGCGTTTTAGTGAGCCGCTTGTAGCGCAACGGCGCAAAGTTACCCTCACGGTCATTCACGGGCGTGGCCATCTTGTTTGCATGACATATTTCCGTTTCCGGGCACGATGTGTAATCTCGCTAAGTGTGCGGCTCGCTAGTACAAGTTCGCGTGTGATCGTGAGGAATATCTCGCGCGAACTTACCCACGCGGTCGTGAACGGGCGCGGCCATCTTGTTTCTCATTCATTGCTATGGTTCCGGGCATGCTTTCTGTATCCTCTCTGAATCTCTGCCATCCTTTGCTTGTTTGAAGTTTTTTTTAATCTATTTTACTTATTATCTATCCCTCTATTTTTCTAGCTCTATATTTTTGTGTTTTCTGCTACTTTTGGTTAATTTTAAACTGCTTTTTTAAACTCTTCTCTTTTCTTCTTCCCTATTCTATTTCTTCTTTATTATTTACCTTCCTTTCTGCCCAGACCATGGTAAAGGGAGCCAGGAAGCATTCTGAGAAGGGGAAGAGTCCCGCACCCCGTGCCCGGCTCCCATGCGGGCGTTTGAGGGGGATCAGGTTACAGCCCGGGAGATCTTCAGCGTGGAGGAGGTGGCCGCACTAGTTTTTTATGTTCAGCGCCGCCACCCCAGGACCATCATGGCAGGCGGAAAGATCGCTAGCGGGTACGGGATCCGGGAGCGCCGGAAGCGGTGGGAGAAGGTGTGCCGGGTCATGTACCAACACTCTCGGGTCCGGCGCACCTACAACCAGGCCCACCCACAGTTGGACGGATCTCCTGGACCGGGAACGCGACTTGTTCGACCTGCTCGGCCTTGAGATCCCCGGGCTTGGTGAGTAGTAGCTGCTATTTCTTCACTACTCTGTTTTCTCCTGCTCTATGTGTTATTATATTGCTAATTTTTGTTTTTTACCAAGAGCATTAATGCTGCTGAT
Source organism: Lissotriton vulgaris (assembly GCF_964263255.1). NCBI lineage: Eukaryota > Metazoa > Chordata > Amphibia > Caudata > Salamandridae > Lissotriton > Lissotriton vulgaris. The sequence goes on along the minus strand of NW_028243955.1, from coordinate 54,536 downwards.
TACATTGTAGGTAAATTATATTTCAAAATCTTCTGTGCATTTCAGGTGCACTGCTCTCCTTCTCAGTAGCGTTGCTACTATGCTTATTTGTTTTCGATTTTGTGTTCATTTCATTGGCCTGAGAAATTATGTATGAGTGTAGTTTAAAGAACTGCGTAATTCTAGACACTAGGGGTCAGATTTTTAATTACCGGCGCATCCCTGCAAAGTAGCAGGGATGCGCCAGTAATTGTGTGCCACGGCGCCACCATCAATGGTGCGCCGTATTTACAATGCAGCGCACCATGGGCCCAAAACGTCACCGAAGCGTTACGCATCTGTGCCGTAAAGGCGGCGCATTGCTGGAGTTGCGTCGCAGCGATGGCGCAGCTCCAGCAATGCTCTGGGGTGCCCTATCTCCCCAATGCTGCATCAAGCCGTACGTCTGCTTCAAACAGGCGCAGGGTTTGAGTCACGCATCATTGTCCTAAAAGTGACTGATTGAAATCTTGTAGATTTCCCTCAGCCACTTTTAGGATGCGTTCCTGCGCAGGAACGCCCTCCCTTGCGCCGGAACGCCCCCTGAAGGTGCAGGGCTTTACAACGTGATGCATCTCCCATATGCGTCACGTTGTTAATATGCGCCGCACCATGGCGCCTCTTTTGTTCTGCCGCTGCGTCACAGAAGTCACGCAACAATGGAGCAAAAGAGCTGCAAGGGGCTTGTAAATCTGCCCCTACAGACTCAAGTCCAGTCCTTCCTTTGTACACCTGGCAATAAGAAGAAATAGTGGTGGTGGATTGATAATTTGAGTATTTTAATGACTGGTTAATGTAGTAGGAAACTTTTTAGTGTTGTCGCTGATCTGCAATCACAATGGACTCTGTCTGTCACTTCGCGTGCTGCGGACTGCTGCCTGCCAGTCCTAGGCGAACCTTTTTAGTAGTTTGTTTAGTGAGTTACATAACTCTCCAAGTCGACGGTCCGCAAATCAAGCAATACTAATATCGTAGTGTACCACATGAGATAGGTCAATATATCCTGTGGAATAGTTGTCTATTAGCTATTTCGCCAAAATATTTTGTTATTGTTCTTTTGAAAGGTTTGATTTGGTTGACAAATATCATCCATGTTTTCTGGTCTTTCTTTCTTTCATGTTGTAAATCAGCTCCCTCCAAGAGGGCATTGGAGGAGGCTGCTGCTGCTGCTGAACAAGGCCAGGATCGGGCAGGCAAGGGCTCCTTTGCTGGGCCCGGTAAGTTAATTTTAACATAGAGTACCTATTTTTTCCTAGCGTTCCTCATTCGATTTTTTCTAAATTGTCTTTGATCTTCTTGTAGACTGTATCTAAATTCTTATCCTGCCTCGACTATGACTCCCTGTGGTATTACTAGATTATTCTTATTAGTCTGTCTGTGTAGCTAACTAAGATTGCACATTTGGCAAAAGGTGTAAAACGAATCTCCCATTCTAGTCAGCAATAGCTCTATGCACTGAGTGCAGTCCTCTGGGATTGTCCATAATGTCTTTTCAAGTCTTCTAAATGTTTATGCTTTGACAATTACCAACAATAAAAAGGTGAATGACCACCAAGAAAGAATAAGATACTACTTTACTTTTGGTTTGGATAGGAGGACAATCCATACTACTACTGTTGCAGGGACAAATCTGCACAAACAGAACTATGGACACTAAATAGTGCATTGTTTATCAATTATAATAGGCGCAGGTAGACTTTCCACATACCTCAGTGATATCATACTTTGAAGAACCCCCAATCTCCTTACTGACTAGATAGTGTGGTAGAGTCATTTAGCTCCCGAATTCATCGATGATTGATCCCCAATGATGATTATCCAACGCAGGACAAGAGTACGGAGTCAGAGTCCAGAAGTGTCAGAGGCACGGACTCATGCTTGCAAATTGCAAAACCTTTTGCTCATTCACTCATGACCAAAAACCACAGAGTCTATTTAAGTTTTAAAGCTTTATTAAAAGTAAAAATATTTATTAAAATCAAGCTTGTCATAAAACATAAACGGTTGATTAAAAATGGAAAAGTGCTTAACCATTTTTTATTTCACACATTTATTGTGGGCGAGCCGAGCCCTCACCTGGTTTGAACTTTCATTTTTCTTTTTGGTGCTGAATCATTGGTCCCTTCGTCCTAATGATTTGTTCTTAGAAGTGAACCTTCTGTCTGTTATGAGAAAAATGGTGCGTGTTAAAAAGCAAGCATTCATCAGTTGTGCCAAAAAGTGCAGCAAGACAACACCCTTCCCTGGAAAAAGGGACATTTTTACTTTAGAGTAGACAGTCACAAATTATTAGATTGGTTTCTGTATTTACATTTCTTCTTTCCTAGACAAAATACTAGTGAGTGGTGTATGTCTATGAAATCTAACATCCTTAAATGTACTTTGTAGGTGGAACATCTGGTGCTGGGCCCAGCGCGGAGGTGGAGGAGGAATGCTCTGGGGAGGAGGCGGTGGAAGTGCCGGACCAAACTGCTGTGCTGGTTGCCACGGTAGTGGCGGGCAGTGGTAAGCTCTTACATTCCTTACTTATTGAGATTGCAGACTGCATAGTGTGCTGCTCCCCGTGAGAAAACGTAAGGTTTGTCCAGATGAGAGACATGAAGAAGAATGATTGACATTTAGGGGCCTATTATGATGGCGGACAGACCTGAGTCCGTCCGCCACCATAGAGTAGGAGGGATCGTCCGCAGGGGCAGCGGCGGTCCCTCCGTGGTAATTAGGATGTGACCGCCACCCTGGCGGTCACATCCTGTATTTTTATCATTGCGGCGGGTGCTGCTTGAAGCAGCACCCGCTGCAATGATAAAAATGTAAGTTTTGCATTTGCATGCACAAAGCGGCAGGCACCGCGCTGTGCCTGCCGCTTTGTGCAGGCAAATGCAGGGGTGTACCATAGGTACCCCCCATGTGCACCCCCCACCCCCCTTCACCTCTGGTGGCCCGCAACGGGCCCCCAAACAAAATCCGTATGCCTTTGCACGTCGGAAATGCCGCTGTGTAAAGGCATGTTCCTCCAGACATCCTAATATGGCTGGCGGTGTCTGATAGACACCGCCAGCCATGTTAGTGCTTTTCCGCCGCGGACGGGAGGCGACCGCAGCGGAAAAGCTGCGGACTGAACAACGATCCCCCAGCCATCCTAATCTGGCGGGGGGTCTTTTTCAGTCCGCTGCGGATTTCCCGCATCCTCCGGGCCGGCAGTGGATTCCGCCGGCCCGGAGGATGCGGGAAATCCGCAATCCTAATCTACCCCATAGTTTGAATAGATGGATGCCTGGATCATGGTACTATCTGACTCTTAGATAGCATAGACGTTCACTGGATGAACTAAGTGTTACTTTGAAGAGCATGTAACACCACACCCGCACGTCCGTCCCAGTGTAGGAAAGGCACGGAAATGAAGTTGTAATTTTGTCCGAATACTACCATGAATAGTAGCAGTAGTTTGTATTGCAAGCACAGCATATATCCGGCTATTACGATGGCCACTCACTACCTCTGGTAATAGGTTTAGTAGAACTCGGTCATTCATGTGTGGATGTATCACTGTTCACTCAATAAAAAGCAAAGCACCTAAAGTCATCCCATATGTAAGCAAATACATACCATGTGCAGTGATAGATAATCAGATTATTTATCTTCTTCATTTTCCTTTTCTAGTATTCATTGGCACTGTAGGGTGAAAGTTAAATTAATTAAGCAGTAGCCCTTGTAACAGAGTATTCTCAGTGCCACCGGTAATAGAAAAGTAAGAGCATCACCACCTGCATGTACTGGACTGGTACAGTAACGCAAGTCTGTCTCACTCATCATGGCGGGCGTCTGTTTTTCTCGGGTGCAAGTTGACTGCGCTGGCATTATGCCGGCTTGCAGAAGTTAACGTACCAAATTTTGCTAAACAAGAGAGAAGAAGAAGAATAAGACTGGTGTACTGTCATAGTCGACTCTAATGGAGTGAGTCCATAGTGCTCGTAGAATTGATTCCTTAAACTCCCACTAATGTTAGAGCAAGGGTGAAGAAGTGGGAGGTTAGATAGATACTGGCCACAATAGTTATGTACTGCACTTGCAAGTTGCTAGTTCTACTGTAACACAACTTTCTGCTGAATCATTTTGAGTTAATCTTAAAGAGCATTGGTTACAGACTATGTCTTTCTTTCTTCATATAGATGCTCCTTCCAAACCAACCCGGAAGGAGCTGGCTAGACGGACCCGGCAACGGAGGCTGGAGGCCACTGTCGCTGAATATCGGTGGCTGGTGGCACAGGAGGAGGGGGACACGCAGTCTACAACAACATCTACCGGCACAGCTGCATCCTCCTCCGCGCTCCCTGGGTCACCCAGTCAGCGCAGCAGTTCTCCAGCGGTACGGAGCCGGGGTACCGCTGCCACAGCCACCCGCCACCGCCGAGCAGCAAAGAAATCAGCTGCCCCCCACAGCAGTTGCAAAAAACTGATGCACCACCTTTCCCTGAGGGTTTCCTACCTCGAGCAGGAGCTGCTCAACACGAAAACCCTGCTCGAGACCCTCCGCAAGGAGCATTCCGACCTGGCCCGGAAAGTCAACAGCAGCAGCCAGCAGTAGGAGGAGACTGTCCCTTGCCCCTTTTTTAAAGACTTCTGGGGGGTGGGAATTGGGAGTTCGTTTTTTTCACTTTTTTGGACTTTCACAGACATTCGTTGGGGTTAGGGAGTGGGGGTGGGTTGGGTCTTGTGGGAGATTATTTTTGTCAGGGATATAAATATACTTTAAACTTTATCTTAGCATACGTGTTTTTTTTACTGCTTTTGAGGCTGGTGGGTGGGGGGTTAACAGTAACTTTGTTTTCGTGAAACTTAAGTGGCATCTTGATTCAAGTTGTGTAATTAATTGCCCAAATGTTTTCAAAACTAAGTGCCTCTCACAGAGTAAGTGAATTCAATAGACCTAGGACTTTACTAGTACTAGCGTCAGTCTCTCGTCTCTCCTAATACTCCATTATACTTCCTCCCCCAAACGCTTAACTTACCTGTAATTTGTGTTTGGAAATAGGGCTAGGCACAGGGCTGGCTGCACGGCAAATGGCGATTAAGGTTGGCAATCCTGGGCGGATGAAATGTCATCATTGCGTTGGTACTAGTGGTGTTACACAGTGGGAGTTGCAGCATCTGAAAAAAAAGAAAATGAAACCGTGTTTGTCCTTACCGTAGCATTAGAACGGTACGATAGAGAATATAGCAGGTGACAGTGTCATATAGTTACTGCTTTTCTATATACTGTGTTAAGTTAGCATGAGTTTATTAAATGTTTAAAAGACATATTTTCCTTCGTCTTCAGTTTGCACACGACACATAATTGTTATTGTAGGTTTCAACCTAGACGAAAGATGTGATTTATTTGAGAATAATATGTTATTGCTCTGATATCAGTCGTGCTTGGTACACTTGGTACACTGTCTGCACACTGAGTGCTGAACCCTCTAAGAATAACCTAACACAAGGTTGCTGGGAGGCCTGATCCTCGCACCACATTAGACATAACACAAATACAGTTGCTGCCAACATTGGGCTCTAAGCGAGTTTAAGATAGAGTTACTGAGAATGCAAAAACACACTTGATGATGCTTCGCATGCAGAGAGCAGGCAGCAGATGATGTGATCCTCTCCTCCTGACATTTAGAGGTATGGGCCCGCCCTGCTAAAACCCAAATGAGACCTTCTTAGAAATAATATAGTATGCTAATTAGGGAGTGCGAGAAATAGGTGTTATTCATTTCTATTGATTTTAGCATTATAATATGCTTTCACCGTTTGCTTATTATGGACTAGTGTAATGGCTGGATTTTCCGCTTAGATAGGATCAGCCCCCAGGGGCCCCTATGACCCAGCCAAAACGTACTCACCTTCCCTCCTTAGAACGTATTCACAATGGATAGATATACAGATATATATACAGGTCGCACCTAAGGATGGGGAATAACAATACACATGTATAGATTTTCTACAATATCTTATTCACATCAGTTGGTCTCGCGGCCACCCCGACCCAGACCGGTCTACCCTAGGCCAGATCTGACACACAATCCGGTGCGTCTACACATGGGCCTGCAGAACCCAATGCTCCCTTTTCCAAACGGTTCGCAATCCGGCAAACCTCCACGCCAGTCTCCTTCCTGACGCTCTCACTTATTCAAGCCACAATCTTGTGGGTATACACGCTGGTCTCCTACCCAACGTTCTCACTAACGCCGCATATCAACGACGACCACGTTCCTATGAGCAGTCATCAGGACAATGTCTCAGTTATCTACTCGGGATAAAACTATAATAATGACTTTTAATACGGTTCCCAAATTATATGATGTACCTCCTATTCTTGGCATCAAAGGTCCACTCACTCCCTCTTTGTTCGATCACCATTTACCTGATCGGGATTTCACATCCGTTCACATAAACAACTCTCAACTAGGAGATGCATTTACGGAGATTGAACAGGAACACGAGGCACACTGTAATTCTATAAGAATTAGGATATTTATTGACAATAGACACAAATCACATTACTATGCAACATAATTTCTGCAAAGAAAAGGTAAAGATTAGAACGCGTGCTAATTGGGAAAAGGACGGAGGTCACCTGGTTAATATGAAGTCTGGACTCGGCAGTCATCTAGGTTCCCTTCTCGTCTCTGTGTCCTGGCTCGCCTTGCAGTCACACCCCAGCTGTCACAAGTACACGTCTGCACCGCTAGGCTCAACCTCGTCTGCTTTCCTCCAGGGCACCGGAACCTTGCTGGTTATTAGCTACCGTCTCTCTCTCTCTCTGCGTCAGTGCGCTCCGCGCTAATTCTCCTTCAGTCTTTCTCAGAGAGTTTCGGTCTTAAATCTTTCTCGGACTTCAAATATGGCGACGGTCCGCCATGAGATAATTAATGGCAGAGATGCTAACGGCTAGATGCCGCCTACGGACTAACTGACAAACTGACTATCACCTTCGCTAATATCAAAGCCCGTTCCTTCATGGAAAGCTACGGCCAGTAACCTGCCGCCCACCAAATTCTTGTACCTCCCCGTACCAAGGACACGTTCCCAGCCGGCCGGCCTGAAGTTGTGTCTTCGGTGTGGAGAAAAATACATTCCTTCGATAAGGGCCAGCCTGAGCCGGTTCTCTCCAAGCGAACAACAGCTTGAAACTAAAACATTACACTTCACCTAGAAAGCCTTCTCGAGCTACCGGGCAGAAAGCAAAATGGAGTCTGTCTCGTTTAAGGCCTACAGGGCCCACAATATGCGTAACTCCATGGAAAATATCCTAACATGTTAGCAAATGGGCAAATCATGACTAATACTTATATATCTAACCCCTAACTTAAATTCATAAGCCCTACACTAAGGAAAGTGACACGAAAATGCTCTAATATATGGAAGGCAGGGGCCCTGTCTATAGTCCTAATCCCTATGCTATGGGGTTGATAGGCTGGAGTCACTCTCCATCATTCTTCCCCTTAAAGGAGCCAAAAAGGGCAGCCATTACATTACACCCCTTGACTCCAGTCTATTAACCACAAACTAAATAGAACTTACATCAGTAGAAGAATAATAGGAAACAAAATTAACTGATCTATGTCTCTTACCAAGTCTAAAAAATTGGAGCAGGGAAGGGATGCACTGAATAAAGCAACAAATAGCTATCAGGACACAAATAGCAACAATAACTCCCCCTAAAATCTGTCGCAAACAATGTAAGTCAGGCAGCCAATTAAAAAGCCAGTCAAAGAAACCCTGATCTATGTGTTGTCTAATTTCTGCAGTCAAGTCGTGGAGTTTGTCAATATGGGATTGGATTGATTTAGAATGGTCAGACAAATTAAAACAGCATAGGCCTTCAAAATCAGAACATTCATGTCCATGTTTTAACAAAAGATAATCAATAGCAGCGCGATTTTGTAAAATAGCTCTACGTTCGCCTTGGGCATCTAATAAAAGGTCAGATAAAACAGTAGACGTCTGATTGATGGACTTAACCATCCAACAGGCCATCTTGCCGATCGTCTTGGCATTATAAACGGCCAATGCAGGCACTCCAATAATAGAAAAAGCTAAACCAAGGTATTCTGATTTAGAATAGAGGTGGACAGAGGAATCGCAATCCTCATGCAATGACATTGAATCACGTACAATACGGGAATGTGAATTAGGATGTGAGGAAAACATTAATAGGCTCAATCTAGTGATGGCACATGGGCCACCAGAAATATTCGCAGGAATATAGGGCCAAGATGAATTCCCGCAGGAAAACAGCCATCCAGCTGGCAATAACATTGAATGATAATAACTAGGGGCAACCAATAAACGTGGACATGTCATATTATTTTTTACAGAAAGACATGAATTTGGAAGTCTCTTTAAACACAGCAATCGTTGATGAGCTGAAAAAGAAGTAGCAGCCTGAATCTTTAACCTTAAGCATTCGGTGATGGCCTTAGGGTCACATGTCATTATAAAACATAGGTCTCCAGGGGTAATATTAAAAGTAGTAATTCGGGAATGAATAGGGATATCAAGGTCTGGAAGAGCAGTACATGAGGGACAGAACTCGTGGGCCGCAAAGTCGCCCAGAATAACATTTGGTCGGGCATTCGAGATATTAAAAATATGTCGCAAAGTCTCGGTAGATGCAGGGACGGCAACCAAACAGGTCGCTAAAATGTCAGTGACAGATTTCATTGGGGTAAGACAGAAATGCGGAGAGTTCGTCACCCGCTTTGCGAGTGTAATCCAGAAGTTGGACGAGGAGATCCACGCGGACGGCGGAGCTCGGATTATCCCATCAACCGGCGTCGGTGGATCCTCTCCTCTCCCGGCGTAGCAGGCCAAAAGGAGTCCAGCGCCGACACATCCTGCAGCAGCAGTCCAGAGAATGATCTGGAAGAATACAAACACAGGCCTTAATCATTCTCGTAAGTAACATTTATCATTTATTTAACATTTAACACTTCCCAGCCATCTTTCCCTGGCTTCATCACCAAAAGGGTGTTGTCATGACCGGTCGCAATAATATCAGCCTGTTCAGGAGGATTTCTAGGCGATTGCACCCATATCTTAGTTCCAGGAAGATCAGATGATCCGAAGCCTTTTTGTCCTCGCACAGTTAGCAACGTTGTGGCAGAGCCTTTTTTGATCTCACCACTGAAGACAGGCATAATCAGTAACTGAGCAACACGGTCAGACTTTTTAATGAACAAATCAGTCTCACTGCTATTAAGCAGGAGAACCTTAATCTCTCCCTGATAATCACTGTCAATCACTCCCCCGAGCACTTGCACGCCTTTCAGGGCCAGGCCAGATCTAGGGGCAATTAATCCAAAACTACCGGCAGGTATACAGACACCAATGCCGGTTTCAACAATGATTCGATCTTTTCCTGGTAATTTTGCATCATTTAAAGCATGCAGGTCGAGGCCTGCGGAACCTGGGGTCGCTCTACATGGAGCCAAAGCACCGGGGGTAATTTCCCAATACATGACAGTGTTTGATAAAGAATTAGGCTTCACATCAACATTTGGAGGAAACAAACGCATTAAAGGGGATTCAGCATGTAACAAAGGGCGATTATTCAGGATCAATAAGGCTTGAAACAAAACATCCCTCCACTTACTGTATCGGTCATCAGTCAATTTGCGCAACTGTTCTTTCAACAAACCATTCATTCTCTCAATCAGTCCTGAAGCTTGTGGGTAATATGGAATGTGAAACACCCAATCAATATTATTTTCCGCACAGAATTCCTGCACCAATCTTCCACGAAAATGGGATGCGTTATCTGATTGAATTTGGAATGGGACACCATAGTACAAAATAAGTAGCTCCAGGGTTTTAATGGTATTCACTTGGGTAGCGTTCTTGCAAGGGAAAGCGACCAAAAGGCCACTATAAGTGTCAACAACTGTACAGATATATTGACAATTTCTGCTCATAGGGAGCGGACCGATATAGTCAATCTGCCAAATTTGAGCGGGCAATTTACCTCGATGCAAGTGGCCTCGAACAATTTGAGGCACCTCCTTTTTCCTAGAATGCTGACAAATGGGACAATGTAGAATGACATCTTTTATTAAAGAAAAAGGAATATGAATTCCTCTATCGGCAGCCCACCTGCTAGTGGCTTTCTCTCCAAAATGTCCTGCTTTCTGGTGGGCCCACTTCGCCAATCCCGCCAAATCAGAATCTTGCATGTCCACCACTGCCTCAGCAATTTTAGATTTTTCATCTGCAATGTTATGGAAAAATTTATCAAGGGAGTCAATTGAAGTGTGAGCATCCACGTGAAAGATTGTTACAGTACTCTGCGGGAGCAGCTCCCAAATTTCTTGCCACAATTCCTTTCCCCACAATTCTTTTGAATGCAATTCCCAATTATGAGAATGCCATGTTGGTAACCATACCGCCAGTCCATTCGCAGTGGACCAGGAATCAGTGAAAATATGACATGTGCCAGGCAATTCCTGTTTCAAAACTTGGTAAACTGCATAGAGTTCAGCATACTGACTACTCTTACCATCTCCAGTTGTACTCAATAATTTCTGCGTGATCGGGTTATACGAAACAGCTTTCCAATGTCTTTTGTCACCGATGAACTTCGCTGAACCATCCGTAAACCACACATGTTTTCTATCCTCCACGGACAGATCATCAAATGATTTACCCCACTTAACGGGAGACTCCTGCACCACGGGAACCGAACACTCACTTTCAGTCTCATTGGAGGGCGCCTGCGCCACTCGCTCATGTAAAACCGCTACACCTTTCGGACCCACACGTGCCCTGTCCTGAATGTACCATTTCCATTTAATCACACTCGCCTCCTGAGCATGTCCAATTCGATGGGACTTCGGTGAACTCAAAACCCACTGCATAATTGGAATTTCGGGCCTCAAAATCACAGCATGGCCTAGGGTCAGTTGCTCGGTATCCACCAGAGCCCAATAACAAGCAAGTAACTGTTTCTCAAAGGGTGAGTAACGCTCACCAGCCTCAGGTAACTTTTTGGTCCAAAAACCTAATGGCACTTTTTGTCTGCCCTGCTTTTGCCACAGGCTCCAATTGGCATACAGGCCTTCCACGGACACATTCAGATCCACATCACCTTCACTCACGGGCCACAAATCCAAGGCATACTGAATAGCTTCTTTAGCCAGATTAAAAGCAGTCTGTTGAGACTCACCCCATTCAAACGCATTCTTTTTACGAGTGACTCGATACAATGGAGCCAAAATCTGACTTAGATGGGGAATATGCTGACGCCAGAATCCAAACAAACCAATGAAGCATTGAGCCTCTTTCCTGTTTCTGGGAACTGCGAAATCAAGTATTTTTCGTTTTACCTGTGGGATCACTTCTCTGTGACCTTCATGCCAATTAATTCCTAAAAATTTCACATTCTGGGATGGAGTTTGTAATTTGTCAGGATTAATTTCCCAACCTTTCGCTCGCAAACAGTCAAGGATCTGATCTAAATGGGATTGTACCTGGTCTTGCGTTTCACCTTGAATCAAGATGTCGTCAATATAATGACAGACCTGAACTCGTGGATTCGTGGGCACTTCAGACAAATGCTCTGCCACCAGCCGGTGACAGATTGTAGGACTATGTACATAGCCTTGAGGAAGACTCCGGAACGTCATTTGACGACCATTCCATGTAAAACTGAACTGTTCCTGACATTCGGGGGCAATCGGTATTGAAAAGAAAGCATTAGCAATATCAATAGAAGCATACCACGTACCTGGATGCTTTTGAATTCTCTGAATTAGCGTGACAATGTCAGGCACTGCAACAGTCAATTTAGGTGTTTATTCAATTCTCGATAATCAACAGTTATGCGCCAAGAATTGTCACTTTTGCGCACGGGCCAAACGGGATTATTCCAAGCAGACGTGACCGGAGTTATGACTCCCGCGTCAACCAAATCCTGAATTGTAGCAGAAATTTCTTCATGACCACCTGGGATACGATATTGCTTCTGAGAAATCACCTTCGTGGCTGAAGGAATTTTAATAGGTGGCATTCGTAAACGGCCAACCCGTACGGGTCTGGTCGAAATGTACTGTCTAGTTCCAAATTGATAACAACCATCATCCAAATGCAAAGTCATTCCTTTCAAAATGTCAATTCCAATTATATATTCCAAAAGTGGTACAACCAACACAGAGTATTCTCTACGGGGAATCCTACCAATTTTGATTTCAAGTGCAGTTTGAACTGGGGGTGTTTCTTTACCACCCAAACCAGTAATTGTAAAAGACTGACCACGAAATTTCTTTGATTTACCATGAATTAAAGTGGCCTCCGCCCCAGTATCAACTAATGCTCGGGCCCTTTGGATATTACGATGTTTCCAAAAAATCTCAATATCTACATAGGGTCTGTTGTCTCTGTGAGCCCACTTGTGTACCGGAGCTTGACCTATTTCCTAGTCATTCTTCCTGCGTTCTGTCAACCAAGACAAATCAGGGTAAATGCTCTCAGTTTTCTTTGGTATCAAAATATCTTGTTCATATCCGTCTCCAGTACGAAACGGATTATTGTCATGTTCAAAAAGCTGTGAATTACGGTCAGAAAGTCTGTTACGATCCTCTCTTTTTCTCATTTCAGGGGAATAACTCCTTTCATCACTTCGTCGGTTAGAAACACGATCATCTCTCCCCCTCTCACGATCATCCTCTCTCCTCCTCCCGTCATTACGATGAGGGGATCCATCACGTTCATAACGCCGATCATCACGGCGATCAGAATTCACACGTCGCCTCTCATCACCACTGTCATCCGAACCACGGTCATACTCATTCTTTCGCACACAACGGGCACCCTCCTTTCGATCCAAACCATGCTTACGAAACATGTCCCATAAGCGATTATTAGGCTCACCGTCAATATCCTCCCTTTTGACACCATCAGCAATGAGAGCAAGAAACATGTCACGTCTAGAGAACTTATAGTCCCCACCAGTACGACCCTCAGGTCGAGATTGTCTTTCAGGTTTAAACCACTCACCCAGCTCACCAAGCTGACGAACAGACTCAAGCACAGCAGACAAAGCATTGCCAGTTTGGTTAATCAATAATGTCATCATGACCTGCTTGTAAGCAACAGGAGAAGAACGGATAATGCGATTGCGCACAGAAGATGTTAAAAGACCATCCAACAACCTATCAGCAGTACTAAGAAAGATAGCCGTTTTCATGACTTCCTCCTTTAAACGTTGCGACGCATCGCGCAAAGTGTACCATGGTTTCTCATCAGTGGGCCAATCAGATTCAGTTGGATATTTATGATTACAGCCGTCAGATGCAAGCTGGAGCAAAGTAATTTGACCAGCACCATTATAGTTCCGAAAATGATCTTGAATCGTAGAATCAGAACTCAAAGAGCAAAACCGTAAGCAATCTACAGCATCAAGAAAAATACCGGCAGCGCCGAGTTCATAAAGGCGCACCATCCAGGTAAGCAAGGCCTCACCAGGCCGTTGTCGAAATCGTTGTAAAATGTCACTAACCTCCTGCTGAGTAAAATCTTCAATACAGTCTAAAGCTATACCAGCCGGGTTACCAGGGGCTTGTTGTAATTTACGTCGAAAAACAGGGTGAGCAGAAACTTCAGGAAGAGCTTCCGAGGAAGCCCGCATCTTAGATTTAGTAGAACAATCAGGGCAAGCTACGTCATCCAAACGGGAAGAACGAGCACGGTCGCTGTAAGGACCTATATCAGTACATGAAGCAGATTTACAATCACGTCCGGAGCGAGAAGACTCGCGCTTGTCACCCTCCTCCGCCGAGGAGTCAGAAGTATGTGAATCCCAGATATTACCGTCCCACTCATCGGGGTTCCAATCCATTCCAGCTTTTGCTACAACCATACGCACTTTGCGTGTAGATACACGACCATGACGATGTTTATACTTATATCGTGCAATACGGACCGCAGCTCTTTCGGCAATGGTCTGATATGTTTCAAGTTTGTCGGCAAGCAATTTATTTTGACAACGCAAAAGAGTATGCGTATTTTGCAACTCAACACACTGTCCTTCCATGTCCTTAAATTGCTTTTGTAGCTGAACAAACCTCTCATGCAGTATTCTGTATGCATTAAGAAGAATCCAACCTCTGCGTCCTAAAATAGGAAGCTCATCACCCTTCACTATTGGCGCTTTCTGTAAGCACGATACCACATCGGCAGGCTCCGCCTGCTCCAAGCATGAAGACCAATTTTCACTCAAACCAGTAGAATCAGCCCACTCACGGGCCAAAGCCTCGTAAGGCGTAGACTCCCAGCCGGGAATCTGAATAGGTAACTTAAAAACCGACGGTGATTTTTTCGCAAACATATTGACACAAAAAAAGTTATATACACAATTATAAACAAAATTTTATACGTACAAGCCGAGCGCAAACCAACAAGATTAAAACAACACAATGCACACAGGCTTCGTAAACAGTTCGTGACGCCAGATGTAATGGCTGGATTTTCCGCTTAGATAGGATCAGCCCCCAGGGGCCCCTATGACCCAGCCAAAACGTACTCACCTTCCCTCCTTAGAACGTATTCACAATGGATAGATATACAGATATATATACAGGTCGCACCTAAGGATGGGGAATAACAATACACATGTATAGATTTTCTACAATATCTTATTCACATCAGTTGGTCTCGCGGCCACCCCGACCCAGACCGGTCTACCCTAGGGCAGATCTGACACACAATCCGGTGCGTCTACACATGGGCCTGCAGAACCCAATGCTCCCTTTTCCAAACGGTTCGCAATCCGGCAAACCTCCACGCCAGTCTCCTTCCTGACGCTCTCACTTATTCAAGCCACAATCTTGTGGGTATACACGCTGGTCTCCTACCCAACGTTCTCACTAACGCCGCATATCAACGACGACCACGTTCCTATGAGCAGTCATCAGGACAATGTCTCAGTTATCTACTCGGGATAAAACTATAATAATGACTTTTAATACGGTTCCCAAATTATATGATGTACCTCCTATTCTTGGCATCAAAGGTCCACTCACTCCCTCTTTGTTCGATCACCATTTACCTGATCGGGATTTCACATCCGTTCACATAAACAACTCTCAACTAGGAGATGCATTTACCGAGATTGAACAGGAACACGAGGCACACTGTAATTCTATAAGAATTAGGATATTTATTGACAATAGACACAAATCACATTACTATGCAACATAATTTCTGCAAAGAAAAGGTAAAGATTAGAACGCGTGCTAATTGGGAAAAGGACGGAGGTCACCTGGTTAATATGAAGTCTGGACTCGGCAGTCATCTAGGTTCCCTTCTCGTCTCTGTGTCCTGGCTCGCCTTGCAGTCACACCCCAGCCGTCACAAGTACACGTCTGCACCGCTAGGCTCAACCTCGTCTGCTTTCCTCCAGGGCACCGGAACCTTGCTGGTTATTAGCTACCGTCTCTCTCTCTCTCTGCGTCAGTGCGCTCCGCGCTAATTCTCCTTCAGTCTTTCTCAGAGAGTTTTGGTCTTAAATCTTTCTCGGACTTCAAAGATGGCGACTGTCCGCCATGAGATAATTAATGGCAGAGATGCTAACGGCTAGATGCCGCCTACGGACTAACTGACAAACTGACTAACACCTTCGCTAATATCAAAGCCCGTTCCTTCATGGAAAGCTACGGCCAGTAACCTGCCGCCCACCAAATTCTTGTACCTCCCCGTACCAAGGACACGTTCCCAGCCGGCCGGCCTGAAGTTGTGTCTTCGGTGTGGAGAAAAATACATTCCTTCGATAAGGGCCAGCCTGAGCCGGTTCTCTCCAAGCGAACAACAGCTTGAAACTAAAACATTACACTTCACCTAGAAAGCCTTCTCGAGCTACCGGGCAGAAAGCAAAATGGAGTCTGTCTCGTTTAAGGCCTACAGGGCCCACAATATGCGTAACTCCATGGAAAATATCCTAACATGTTAGCAAATGGGCAAATCATGACTAATACTTATATATCTAACCCCTAACTTAAATTCATAAGCCCTACACTAAGGAAAGTGACACGAAAATGCTCTAATATATGGAAGGCAGGGGCCCTGTCTATAGTCCTAATCCCTATGCTATGGGGGTGATAGGCTGGAGTCACTCTCCATCATTCTTCCCCTTAAAGGAGCCAAAAAGGGCAGCCATTACAACTAGTAACTATGCTGATAACTCTGATTCTTATAATATGTCTTTTTGTATTATATAAGATACTGGGTTTGAGAACCTTGCATTGAATAATAAATATTTCAAAAGTGCACGTGTCCTCTGTTACTCCACGTTCTGGTTTGAAATGATTATATAGCGAAAGAGTGTTCATGTGTTCCACGATACCTGAGGTAACCTAAGTTCATGTTCTGGTTTGTCTAAATCATTGGGCGTTTATGGTGACCAATGAGACACTGTAGCTAGCTCGGTAAGGGGATTTTGGATACTGAGGTGAGTTTTGGGTTCCCCTAATTCACTAAGGTTCTAGGTCTCTATGCACAGTTCTGTGGGATAACGGAAACCCTGCAACATGGCGCCCAACGTTGTTGGCCTTATATCTTGACAATCGAGTAGTGTATCATTCATACCTTTAACCCCTTCATTCCAGTTTCCGGAAAACTGTGGTGTCGGAAAAACCTACCTATTTTTGAAATAGGTCTTTTCAAGCTTGAATCTATCTAAAACGGTTTCCTTGAATTACTACCCAGTTGTGCTACAAAGTGATCTTTGTTTTTTCACGTTCCTGTGCAGTCATGGCACAAGCCGTGGACATCCCGCAGCATAGTCGCATTGCGGTGCGTGATCATTTGCGGGCTTATGATGTTCCTTTGGATGGCTTGGCTGTGGTTCTGGTGCTGAGTGCGGAACATGCTTACCCGAACGAACTGTTTTATTCAGGGGTGACGTTTCTGGCGGTGGACGCAAATTCTGGTGTGTTCGACTCGTACACTGCCTCACCTGTACCTGCTGAGTATGCTCCGTACAGAGCACAGGAAGTTCCTATTGATGTTTGGCAGCGTGGGGTTTGGTTTGGTGGCGCCCTACCCCATTCTTTGACCGCTCCGAGATTAGGTCCTTTGTCCATTCCGGGCGCAAATTGGCCCGCTTTGGCTGGATTTACTCCTCACCCTAATCACGGCAACTGTAACTTAGGTGAACTTAGGCGACTTCATGTAGTCGCTATTGCCGTGATTAGAGCCCTTGTACATTACACAAGTCGTAATGTTCATGGGGCAGCCCCTAGAGGTGCAGCCCTTCCGGCAGGGCAGGCTGGTTTGAAAATCAGTCCTGTCATGGTGAATTTCGTAATGGGCAAGAAGCCCCAGGATAAGGATGATTTTCCTTTCTGGCTTGCCGAGAAATTTGACCAGCTGGAAGCGGTATTTCCGAATACGACTCCTGGTGAGAAGCACCGGATTCTAACGCTTAGCTTGCCGAAGGATTTGGCCCCTGAGCTTGTTGACTGTGAGTCCTGGGGTAAGACTTTTGCAGCGGTCTATTCGAGGTGCTATGGCACCCCGTCTATGTCCAATCTGTCTATGGTCCTTAAACGTGTTCAAGATGATCACGGACCGGAGTCTGCGGTTGATTTGGGTATGCGCCTGTGTGGCACCTTTGATGTGGTTTGCGATCTAATCCTTGCGAATGTCAAGGGGGATGCAGTGAACTTTCAGGTGGCTAAGGCGTTAAAGGCGATTCCCGCTCCCGAGAAACCCCGACAGTTGGCGAAGATAATTGTGGCGGCTTATAAAACGGTTGGCCGCAATGCCAAGGGTCTTAAGCCTTTTTCTGATAAAGAGAAAAAGCAGCCCCAGGGACAGACTTCGGCAGCGGCGGTTCAGCCCAATTCCAATAAAAAACAAAATTGGCCTAAAAAACAGAAACAGGGTAAGCAACAGCAACAACAGGCTCAGACATCTCGCCCTGCGTCTCCCTTACCTGCGCAGTCGGAACGTGTTTATGATTTGCGCGACCGCGCGATGATTAAATCTCCTGATCGGTTTCAGGCTTCTGACCAACACTCTCCTCGTTCCTTTCAGGACTCATCGGCTCCGTCAATCGGTGGTGGAGGGGGCGGCAGGGGCCAGGGTGGCCAGCAAGGACATGGTCAGCCCCGCCCGCACAACGGTGCAGACAAGCAAGAGGGCTCTACGCCTCAGAGACCGCAGTTTGCCAAGAAGAAAGTCGCAGCCTTAACGGCGCATCGATATGCCCCAGATTGTGAGAACGCGGCTTCGGAATCTGACGTGGGCTCTGACCTTGCTGGACAGCGCGGCGGAGATTACCATAGTGAGAGAGGCCCTCCGTCCACTACTGAAGGTGGCAGCGACTGACACTTATGTTGTGATTGAAACAGCTGATACGAGAGTTGCTCCCCTTGATAGACTATTTGAAATTGTCCTGTTAATTGAAGGTGACATACAGCGTACCATAAAAGGGGTATTTTGGGAAAATCTTTCGTCTACGTATGACATTTTGCTTTCGGAGGCTGACTGGCCCCCACCTTTTGTTCTTGCAGCTGCGATCCTCCCCAGTTTCGCGAACACTTTTTCGAGAGTGGAAGCGCTGCACTTTGCAGAAGAGTGGGCTCTGGCGCTTGCACCGGCTGTGTACTGCAATCCATGTGGCTGTGATAAATTGTCCCCAAGCCACGAGATTCCTTTATGGTCTCAGCCGCAGCCTCAACTTCAATATCCCATCTGACGTGAAGACAAAGCTTCAGTCGCGGCTATCCTTGAACAATTGGAATATCAAGGTGTAATTGAAACATGTGTGTCACCGATGAATAACCCCCTCTTTACTGTGAACAAGCCGGACGGCTCATATCGTTTGGTTTTGGATTACCGGCATTTAAACTCGCATTGCCGTAACTGTGCAGTACAGAATACTCATGGCTCTGCCCTTGTAAATAGTCTTGTGCGTAAGCGGTTCAAGACGATGCTTGACATTTCCAATGGTTTTTATGCTCATTCATTGGACAGTCTAAGTTCCCAATGGACTTCATTCTCATGCGGAAGTGTCCAAAAAATGTTTCGGTGTCTCCCAATGGGCTATAGGATTAGTCCTGGAGTTTTTTCCGCCCGCATTGTCTCTCTGTTGGAGAGAATCGACCCGGATGCTTGTTCGTATGTGGATGACATTTATCTCACAGACGACGAGCTTTGGGAGCATCTGTGTAGAGTGAACAGTATTATTTGTAACTTTGCAGACATGGGTTACAAGTTTAACTTTGCGAAATCGCACATTGCAGAGTATACAGTGTTGTTTCTAGGCTATGAACTAAACAACGAAGGAAAATGATTGGCTCCTCACTTCCTGGAGAAATGCGCACAGTTGCGCGCTCCGACAACACTGAAAAAATTACAGTCTTTACTGGGCTTCTTAAATTTCGGGAGAACATACATTCCGGAATATGCCCAGCGTATCAAGTCTTTGTATGCTTTGATACAACCATCTTTTTATAAATCATGCTGGCTGCCTGAGCATTCAGCTATTCTGCAGTCTTTGCAAGCTGATTTGCTCGCTTCTGAATATTTACAGACTCGTGATAACCAGACCAACCTGGTGATAAGAATTGTCCCTGGGACGGTAGGTTTCACGTACCTAACTTTTAATGAAGGAGATACAGTACCTATTGCTTACAAGTCACACTTGTACACTTCGGCTGAAATGTGATTTTCCACTGTGGAAAAAGTTTTGATGGCTGTGCAGATGGCAATTCTTAAAGAACGTGCCCTGTCACAGGGAAAACGCATGTTGGTTGTTACCCCGTGTCCTGCCTTGGAGGCAGTTACGAAAGCCAGTGTACCTAATTCCAAAGCTTTGCACCCTCAGTGGATACAATGGGCCGCTTCCTTGACATCCCAAGATGTCACGTTTATTTTTGACGCCACTTTACGGTCGCAGGAGTACTTACAGTATGAATTCGTTCATCCGGCTCCTTTAGCAATGCGGCCGTTGGAGGATTTCCATTGCATCATTTACACTGATGGTTCGGCGCAGGTTGCGCATGGCTCTAAACATGCCTACGTTTCCGCATGCGCCATTGTGGTCGGTGCCATGGTGAACGATGAGTTCAAGTCCAGTGTTGTGAACACGCAGACACTTGGAGATTGCACTGCACAATTAGCAGAGCTTTATGCTCTGATGCTTGCATTGGAGTACGCAGATCCTTGTGTGACGACTTTAATCGTAAGTGACTCTTACTACTGTGTCCAGTCTTACAATGAGAACTTGTTCTTTTGGATTCAGAATGAATTTCGTGATTCCAAAGGTAGCACAATAAAACATAAAATGATCTGGGTCCGAGTGGCGGTACTTAAAGAAAATTTACCACTCGTGTTTGTGATTCATACTCTTGGCCACCAGCGTGTGGGAGTCCACGCTGTCGGTAATTCGCTTGCTGATGAAGCGGCGAAGTCAGAAGTATCAAAATACTTAGTTGCAGCAGTTACACGGTCCAAAAGTAAAATCGATGATGACATCCTGGCGGCTATTGCTGCCACTGAGAAGGGAGGTAAATATCCTGCGGGGTTCCCTTCAAAGTACACATACCACTTAAGTCCTGATAAGGTTCCTTATGTGAAAATTCCTGAAGTTGGCGAACGTCTAATTCCCAACTCAGATCGCAGAGCTACTTTGATTACAGCAGCTCATGAAGGTGTGGCGTCTGCGCATGCGGGCGTCTCGGCCACTGTAACTCAGCTACAACAGAGGTTCTGGTGGCGGGGTCTGTACAAATAGACGCGCGATTATGTCCTTCAATGTGACATTTGCCAGCAGATTAAACCTTCAACTGCTGCGTGTCCGCCTCAGACACAGTTGTACATATCTAATAAACCGCTAGGTTGTGTTTATTTAGATCACTGCGGTCCTTTTTCTTCTGATACTGCGTATAAGTACATCTTAGTAGCAGGTGATTCATGCACACGCTTTGTGTGGGTATGGACCCATCGCAGCGCTGATTCACGGACTGTCATTAAGGATTTGCGTGTCTTTGTAGGGATTTTTGCCTGTGGTACCTTCCATTCGGACCAGGGTCCGGCTTTCGCCTCTAAGGCGTATAAGGATGCTATGGTTTCGTTGGGGGTCCAAGTCAAGTTTTCGTCTCCGTGCAGACCTGAGGGTAACAGTGTAGTGGAACGAATGAACCGTGACTTAAAGCAATCTTTGACAGCTCGAGTTATAGGCACTGGCAGAAACTGGTTGGCCCATCTTAATGGCGTGCAGCGTGCGCTTAATAATCTCCCTAGAAGGTCTCTGGGTGGGCGGACCCCATACGAAATGCTCTTTGGTATCAAGATGTATGTCCCTGACCTCGATGGTCTAGACTGCAAGGCCCAGGCTGCGGCCTTTGACGTAGATGAACATTGCAATGTTTTACAGGATCTACCAAAGACCAGAGACAGTCTAGATAAGGAACATTTGCCCTCCACCTCGGATGATGTCGGATGTCGGATGATGGCTGGCTACCCCAAGTTGGAGAACTGGTTCGAGAGAAGATCGATAACAAGAAAGAATTTGGTCCTTCATATCGTGCACCGGTTTGAGTTCTTGGAGTGAAGGGCACGAGAACAGTCATATTACCACCACTTCCAGGTCGTAAGGAAAACAGATTTATCTCAATTGACAATGTCAAGACACACAGGGTGGCTGATTCTTCATAGCATGACACCGGCAGTATCCTGTCCTTCCATGGTGAGGCATTCTGTGTTGGCCATTACTTCTGGTGCTGAGCCAGAGGTGTCCTTCGAGATGCCTGTTATTTCCAGTCCTTTATTAAATACTTTTCCTGTTAATGACACTGATGAGCTGAACTACACCTATCCAACTGATTTATCAATGCCGGATTTGCAGACTCGTTTGGCGACACAATCAAGATTCTCTTTTGACTCTGTTTCAGCACATTCAAAGAAACCCTCAAATATTGCCATTTATGCCACTTTATTTAAAAAACATTTTTTGGTTCCTCCTTGGACATACATTTGGGTGATTCTATTTTCAGTTTATCTTTTTATGTCAATTGGTTTTGTGTTTTATTTTTTCCGTCTGATCGATGGCCACTATGTCAAAGAAAGAACAGGAATTTGGTACCTTAATGGAACATTGGCCCCTCTTTCCTCTTCACATTCGGCACACAGACTGAAAAGTGACTTGAATACAGTTAACACCACTGCTTGGCCTGTTCTTGATGGGATTGTGTGGGATGCGGTTAGGTTTCAAATACATGGCCCCACTGAAGTGATTAATGTTCAGAATGTGCTTAGAGTAAACATGGGGGATGTGGTAAAACAGAATATACGTTCTGATGATTGGGATATTCAGGCCGTGGAGGCATTATTCTCTGATTTAAAATATGATGCTGCTTTTGATGCTGAGGATTTATACTTAGATTCTGTTAATTATGGTGATTTGTTTTGCTTTCAACATTATGGTAATCATTTTTTGCATAAAACAAGTTCCAGAAGGGGTACTGTAAATTACACACAGTGGGAAAACTGCCCAGCTCCATTAAGAGGCAGCTCCAGTACATTTCTGAAAAAATACACTTATTTTAAAGACTTTAATCAAACAAATCCTAAGTCATTTTATTTCAAAATGACACAAAAGTCAATGTCCAAAGTTAGACTTACCGATACAAAATTGCTGTATTCGAAGTCCTTTCTAGACAAGTTAGCTGTGGATGGCTACGAGCTATGGAAGGAAACAATTGACCTTAAATCAGTTTGGGGAACTAAGGATTGGCAGGTACAAGGCACTGAGGCTTTGCACCGTGCATGTCTCATCCCGAATCACATGTTGTTTCTAAATTCTACTGTTTCCCAAACAACATGCTTTGGATTGGCTACTTCTAAAAAATTAAATACACCAACTATCCCCGAATTGGAAGAATATTCAGGTTGGGGTAATTATACTGAATTATCCATTCGTGAGTTACAAACTCTATTGCAAAATTCATCCTTTAATGTGTCCAGTTTGGATCCAAAGGGTTGGCTGATGTGGCATAGAAGCTCTGATTCTTGCCAATGTCATTTTCTGGGTTTGACTGAAGGGTTTACACAAGTCAGGCCTGATCCCCGTTTTGAAACTGATCATACTGTCACAACTTACTCTGTGGGCAAACTGTGTCAGAATTGGTTGTAACATTCCACGTTAGCTGCAGTTAAACTTCATCTATCACAGTTAAATGATAATGTGGATTTAAATGATTTTATAAAAGGCCCGGCTAATGGTAGATCTAAACGGTGGATTTATGTGGTTTACAATGAAATTTGGAAATTTTCACAAATTGAGGCTGCTAAGCGCCTAAGGGCAATTGACCAAGCAAATTTGGAAAAAGTGCTTGCAGTTGTTGATAAGAGTATTAACATGCTTTCTTCCCGAATTTACACGTTGAATAATATTGTTTTTTCTGTAGTTGACATTGTGAATGATGATGTGTCTGTATTATACCATGGTCAAAATTATTTGCGTTCTGTGATGCAGTTTGCATGGACACTACAGACTCTTAAGGCGGGCCGCGTGCCCTGGAGTTACATGAACGTGTCCTCCCTCTTTGCCCCATTTAATTTGACTGACAAGCAGCGCATGCTTTCAATGCGGGATGCATCATTTTCTATGTTACATATTGAAAAGTTAGAATCTTTACACTTTTCTGTAGCTGAAGCCGCTGCTGCAACATGGCTAATCCATGGATTAATTACATTACCATTTGCTTTGTACAAATTCACTAATTGTATGCGGTATATGGCAATAGGGCGATATGAACCACTAGGCAGCGCATTCCTCCATGAGGCATGGTCTCTACCGTACACATACAGATGTCTGAAAGATGGAAAGGAAGTGAATCTTAATGGTGAAGAATGCACACAGTCGCCTGACCGTTCATTATTATGCAGGCACATCCAGTTACACGGTTCTTGTAATCAGGACCGGCCTAATTTAGCCTGTGTTTTGAAAGGCACACCAGTTCCAACAATTGTTCCCACATTTACATTATTGACAAATGGTAGTTATTTGCTTTTGAATAACGAAGAGTGTTGTGGGTTAATGGTCGGTATCGCTTATGTGGTTACTGTATCAGAACGTGTGGTGTGTTGCAAAAATGTACTATATCCTCCCACACATGGGAATTCAGATGTTTCCATCTGGCCGCGCATCCCAACCTTGAAAGCGGAGTTCAATGGTATGAGTAGAATAAGAGCCCTTTTGTCTCAAAAGGAAGTGGCCCTGAGCTCGGCCCGTGAAACTTATGTCCTTCACATAGCTAACACACGCACAGAGTTGCAGGCACTTTTAAATACTGATTTGCCATTTCATTTCTGCAAATTAGTTCATCAAATCTTTAATGCCTCCTCCACGTCTGGCTTAGCTCATTTTTTTAAATTAGTTAGCAGTGGTCTCGTGACTACCTTTGAAAAAGTTTTTGGTGTCATCCCTGCGTTCTTCCATTCTATATTTTCAAGTTTGTTTGGCGGATTCCCTGTTTTGCTGGCTTTAGCTGCAGGCATTTTGATATTATTTTGCTTCCTTAAACATGGATGCCCGTCCTGCGCAAGAAGCCGCTCAGCTCCTTCTGACACTGTTTCATAACCGGATGCTTGATTACTATGGCACCCTGCCGCTTGCGACTTTAAGCACGGCATTTGGATTATCGTTTCGATTTTCCTATTTCACATGTGTCCAGCCTGTGTTTCATTGCCGGAGCTGCAATTTCGACTGGGCCATTGATTTGTGTCTCTGCTTGCCGATATCTCCTGACGTCGATTTTAATCACCTGATGGGCCCCGTAGTTGCTCAAGAGTTGGTTTGTTCTGGCGAAAGGATTATGGCCTTGGCAGCGATGCATGGACTCCTCATCTCTTTCTCTGCCCCTACACAAGGACAAGCCGTGACGCGGGCTTGTTTTGTCGCTGGGACTCCTCAGCTATACTCTTCTGCCATGAAAAGGCAGGACTTCCACTGCCTGCCAAGGTGAAAGCTCAATCCACTCAGAAGGTAGCAGCCTCCTCAGCCTTGTTCGCAGGAGTATCTCTACCAGTCATCTACAAGGCAGCCACATGGGTGAACACGTACACCTTTACAAAGAATTACTGCCTTGATGGCTGGAGTAAAGCAGATGTAGCAGTCGGTTAGGCTTTTCTTCGATGACTCTTTGAATAAGGTACACTACTATTCTGCTATCAACCCAATCTTCTATTGTATTATTTAACTAGTAATTTAATTATGCTGAATACGGAGAAATTGCTGCCTTTGAGGCTGAAATGCAGCATCTCACTTTAGAACGATAGTGTTACTTTCTCACGGAACGAAGCTCATTTAACCTCTTGTCCTGCACTCTGTATGTTGGACTCTGATTCTCAAGATGGATTGTTGTTAAGGATAATCTCTGTTTTTGTATCTCCATCCCACTTTAAAAAAGGCCCCAGTGCTTTAAGTGGTTCAGAGCCCGTTACCAATACCCCTCCTACTTCCCTTGCAGTCATGAATACAGAAAAAGCTACACATGTGGAGAGAAGATGGAAGGAGGCAGAACATGGGTTGGGAGTGCTGAGAGATGAAGGGCGTGAGTTTTGAGTGTCCAGAATTTAGTTCTGGGCACATCAGACATACTATGGTGTCAATTGGTGTTCTTGTATATGATCATTGTTTTTGGTTTTGGTTGTTGTTCCTGTACTTGATTGTTGAGTTTTGCTCCCCTTGAGTCATTGTGCTCCATCGTCTAGCACATATTTCGTTCACCCAGGTGTATGTTAGATTCCCCATGTTAGACTAATGTTCTGATTTGTTACCTTTGCCTCAAATTGTAAAGCGCTCTGATATCCTTCGGGATCAAGTTCGCGCTATATAAAACTTTATAAATAAATAAATAAATAAATAAATAAATAAATGGGTCAGTGGGACATACCCGCAGCGGCGCATGAGTTTCTGGCACACAGCGTTCTTGAGAACCCACCGAGTTGTCCTCTGATGTTGCTAGAGGATCCGGTGCTAGAGGAGCACGTATGTTCTTTCCCATTGCTTAATTGGATGGCTGAACTGTTTTCGGATAATAACAGTGATTTCATGTTGGAGGCTGTTGCTGCCTATTTTGCATATTTGGTCCAATCATGAGATGCGTTGGAGACTTTCATTATTATGGCACATGACTTTTTGGTATTTTTGAAAAGTGCCCTTTTTCTTACGAACGTTTGACTTTATATGATCCAGGCCTATAATTTTATAATTGGCCTCGAGTTGAAGACTTTTAATTGCATTTTGTTTGGCCACTATAGGCATTCGTACATATTTTTATATAGTTTTTTTATATACATTTACATACATTTAGCTTGACTCAATATTGTTGAACTCTGCTTTAATGTTATGCGTTTATTCTAGTATTGGCTTGTTTTTTGACCGTCCTCGGATCATTGGGGGGGGGGGTGTCATATAGTTACTGCTTTTCTATATACTGTGTTAAGTTAGCATGAGTTTATTAAATGTTTAAACAACATATTTTCCTTCGGCTTCAGTTTGCACACGACACATAATTGTTATTGTAGCTTTCAACCTAGATGAAAGATGTGATTTATTTGAGAATAATATGTTATTGCTCTGATATCAGTCGTGCTTGGTACACTTGGTACACTGTCTGCACACTGAGTGCTGAACCCTCTAAGAATAACCTAACACAAGGTTGCTGGGAGGCCTGATCCTCGCACCACATTAGACATAACACAAATACAGTTGCTGCCAACATTGGGCTCTAAGCGGGTTTAAGATAGAGTTACTGAGAATGCAAAAACACACTTGATGATGCTTCGCATGCAGAGAGCAGGCAGCAGATGATGTGATCCTCTCCTCCTGATATTTAGAGGTATGGGCCCGCCCTGCTAAAACCCAAATGAGACCTTCTTAGATATATCACAGGTCATCCGGGACCAAGGAGGGACAGCTTTGCTGGTACTCTTAGACCTCTCTGCAGCATTCGACACGGTTGACCACAAGACCTTGGTCGACCATGTCGAAAAAATGGGTATCCAGTCCACTGCGAGAAACCTGCTTGCCTCCTTCTTGGCTAATAGAACTCAGGCGGTTACTCTGGGACCATTCCAATCTGCCAATCTGTCGTTACCGTGTGGGGTTCCTCAAGGCTCATCCCTAAGTCCGACACTATTTAACATCTATGTGTCGGACCTTGCTAGTGTCATCAAAGCACATGGGATGAGCCTAACCTCATACGCAGATGACACACAGTTGGTGCTGGCCATTAAGGGTGACGGACAGGAGGTGGCAGAACGGTTCCAAAGAGGCATGACAGCTATCGGTGAGTGGATGGCAGGAAACTGCCTGAAGCTCAACTCCGAGAAATCGGAGGTGGTCATCTTCGGCAATCTCTCGCCATCCTGGTCGACAACTTGGTGGCCAGCAGCATTCGGCACTCCACCTGGTCCTACCCCCAAGGTTAGAAATCTGGGAGTTACCTTTGACGACCAGCTCAACTTTATGGCACATGCCAATAAGGTAGCGTCCACGGCCCATTTTAAACTCAGAATGATAAGGAAAATTCTGCCTTTTCTGACTGACACGGCCGCTAACACCCTGGTCACATCATTGGTTTTAACTTCACTAGACTACTGCAATGGACTCTTTCTAAATGCACAAACTAGAGTCACAAAAAAGCTGCAGACGGTACAGAATGCGGCCGCACGCCTGCTGTCCAAAAAACCTAAGTTCGCATCCATTTCGGATACTCTGAGGACCTACCACTGGCTATCTATCCAAAACAGGATAAAGTTCAAATCAATGTGCATAGTCTACAAAGTAATGCAGGATCAGGGGCCACGTTTCCTGAAAGATCAATTAATACCTTACAACCCAGCGAGAAAGCTCTGATCCTCATCACTTAATCAACTGGTGGTCCCACGTAGCAGAACAGTCACATGGGGCGATCGCCGCTTCCTAGTTGCGGCTCCCAAAATCTGGAAAACCCTACCACACCACGTCAAATCCAGCCCCTCACTCCTACAGTTTAGGAAAAGATTGAAGATGTGGTTATTCAACCAATAATATAGTATACCAGCCCGCATGAACTCCCCTCTAAGGAGAGACATTACTGCAGTCTAGCGGCGAGACACCCATGGGTATTCGTTCGCGCTCTATAAATGTCAGTAAATAAATAAATAAATAAATAATATAGTATGCTAAATAGGGAGTGTGAGAAATAGGTGTTATTAATTTCCATTGATTTTAGCATTATAATATGCTATCACCGTTTGCTTATTATGGACTAGTAACTATGCTGATAACTCAGATTTTTATAATAGGTCTTTTTGTATTATATAAGATACTGCGTTTGAGAACCTTACATTGAATAATAAATATTTCAAAAGGGCACGAGTCCTCTGTTGCTCCACGTTCTGGTTTGAAATGATTATATAGCAAAAGAGTGTTCATGTGTTCCACGATACCTGAGGTAACCTAAGTTCATGTTCTGGTTTGTCTAAATCATTGGGAGTTTATGGTGACCAATGAGACACTGTAGCTAGCTCGGTAAGGGGATTTTGGATACAGAGGTGAGTTTTGGGTCACCCTAATTCGCTAAGGTTCTAGGTCTCTATGCACAGTTCTGTGGGAGAACGGAAACCCTGCAACAACAGTACACTAGAACAGTGCCACAATGTAGCCTAACAAATGGTAACGTATTGAAAGTATAACTAGTACTTGCGTTGAATTTCTTTGACATTGGCTACTACTACAAGAAATGGTACCGAAGATGAAGGACACAGCAGCGTAATAATTTGCCACGTCTAGGAGGAGGATGTTCTAATCTTGATGACCTATCAAGTTGATGAAGCACATGAAAATCTGCTTTCCTTTGCCAATAGTGACTGAGTGGCAAGCTGAGTAAGAATAGAATATATCCTCGGATTCCTTCACCAGCCTGTTGCTATGACCTTATCCTCCCCAGCAAGTGTATGGAATTATTGCTGTCATTTAGTCACACATCAATCAAAACCACACAGCCCGGGGAAAGAGGGTTAGGGTTTGGAAAATGGATGGGAATGGGGGATTTTGGGAAAGTTTTGTTGAGAGAAGAAAAAAAAAGCACAGCATGGACAAACAATAATTGAAGATAAAGAAATCTTTGGGTACAAAGCTAACCATAAATCTTTTAAGTGACATAAAGGAAGTGCATGCACTACTGCATGCATGGTTACTGAAAATTAAGTAGTACTTTCGACAACCGTGAAAGACAGAATGCGACAGTACAGGGCTGCAGCGTTTTCACTTGCCTATCTCTGCACTCAGAGAAACACTTCTGCTATTTTTTAAACCTAATTTAATGTATGAAGTAAAACCTATAGAATGGCTGTAGGGATGAATTTAAAAGCAAAGATCCAAGAAATGCAGACTCACACTCCTAGAAGTTCACAGCAATAACATTACTTTAAAGATAATTAGAAAAGAACGGATACTGTATCTGTATGTTGTTGTAGTTGTCCTGTTGAATTTGGTAAGTTGCATGCATCAAACCATTCCTCTTATTTGCGGGACTCCTCCATTCCAGCTGACGCTCCGTCCATCAATGTTGGTGACCAGAAGACACCCTGTCCACTGCCTGCCTGGCGGATGCTGAATTGCGGCTCGCTAATGTGAAGCCTGACTTCATCCTTTCTTTCCCATTGCACAGACTGAAACCCGGCCTGTAATTATTGATGGAATAACAGGAAATGATATTAGAACAGCACTGACAAATAAATATAAGGTATGTACGCTGTGTAGTGCAAAAAGTCACACTTTGAGTTTCCTAATAGACAGTACAATATTTTTGAAAGTGCGTACTCTGTCTGAGTCTCCTTTTGAAGGATAAATAAGTATGGGCAAATTAATTTAGCGGATCTTTTCCCTCAAGCTAGGTGTACTGTAAACAATGTTTTAGAACAAAATTAGACCTTCCCAGCAGTGCTCCCACCCAGACCCTTACTAAAGCCAGGCGCAAAAATGTAGAAGACCCCCAATCAGATCTCAAAAAACGAGGCTTGTAAAAAACTGGTGACAAAACGTACTTTGAAAGTAAAAGTAGGCCCAAATCCCCTTACCCACCGTGGATTGTATTCAAACCACTTGCAAGCAAGCAAAAGTATCCATACCCAGCATCGCTCCAAGATTCGCAAACCCCCCCACAAACAGCCCCCGCCCAAACACATGCAATACAAATACTGCTAATCCTAACGAGCCCTAAGTTAAGAAAGTGGCAAACGCTTTCTTTAACTATGCCAAATCCCCCCTTTCCCACCATGGATTTTCTTCAAATCACTTGCAACCAAAATTACACATTCTCACAAGTGCTCTAAGACCCCAGAACTCATTTGCAAAAATCTAGAACACCCCGAAACACATGCAATCCTGCTGCTAGTGCTAACCCTAGGTTGACCAGCTAAGTACCCTGAGGCGGAAGCCGGGGTGTCTGGGCTGCTACTGAACTAGCGTTACTTTTAATCTTGCTAATTTGCACTTATTCTCATGTGTTCATGTTCGAATTTTTAAAATTACTCAAAACGCACTGAGGCAGTCACCTTCTTCTCTTTGTACTAAACAGCGCCTGAAGGGGAAGACCTCAATCCCTCCTCAGCGTCGCTGCACCACGTGACTCGGGGACACGCCCACCCACGTAGCCACGCCCACTCCAGGAAGTATAAAAGCGCCGTGCTCGCTTTAAGCCGGTGTTGACCAGCTAAGTACCCTGAGGCGGAAGCCGGGGTGTCTGGGCTGCTACTGAACTAGCGTTACTTTTAATCTTGCTAATTTGCACTTATTCTCATGTGTTCATGTTCGAAATTTTAAAATTACTCAAAACGCACTGAGGCAGTCACCTTCTTCTCTTTGTACTAAACAGCGCCTGAAGGGGAAGACCTCAATCCCTCCTCAGCGTCGCTGCACCACGTGACTCGGGGACACGCCCACCCACGTAGCCACGCCCACTCCAGGAAGTATAAAAGCGCCGTGCTCGCTCTAAGCCGGTGTTGACCAGCTAAGTACCCTGAGGCGGAAGCCGGGGTGTCTGGGCTGCTACTGAACTAGCGTTACTTTTAATCTTGCTAATTTGCACTTATTCTCATGTGTTCATGTTCGAAATTTTAAAATTACTCAAAACGCACTGAGGCAGTCACCTTCTTCTCTTTGTACTAAACAGCGCCTGAAGGGGAAGACCTCAATCCCTCCTCAGCGTCGCTGCACCACGTGACTCGGGGACACGCCCACCCACGTAGCCACGCCCACTCCAGGAAGTATAAAAGCGCCGTGCTCGCTCTAAGCCGGTGTTGACCAGCTAAGTACCCTGAGGCGGAAGCCGGGGTGTCTGGGCTGCTACTGAACTAGCGTTACTTTTAATCTTGCTAATTTGCACTTATTCTCATGTGTTCATGTTCGAAATTTTAAAATTACTCAAAACGCACTGAGGCAGTCACCTTCTTCTCTTTGTACTAAACAGCGCCTGAAGGGGAAGACCTCAATCCCTCCTCAGCGTCGCTGCACCACGTGACTCGGGGACACGCCCACCCACGTAGCCACGCCCACTCCAGGAAGTATAAAAGCGCTGTGCTCGCTCTAAGCCGGTGTTGACCAGCTAAGTACCCTGAGGCGGAAGCCGGGGTGTCTGGGCTGCTACTGAACTAGCGTTACTTTTAATCTTGCTAATTTGCACTTATTCTCATGTGTTCATGTTCGA
Source organism: Lissotriton vulgaris (assembly GCF_964263255.1). Taxonomy (NCBI): domain Eukaryota; kingdom Metazoa; phylum Chordata; class Amphibia; order Caudata; family Salamandridae; genus Lissotriton; species Lissotriton vulgaris. The sequence goes on along the minus strand of NW_028243955.1, from coordinate 22,779 downwards.
AATTTTAAAATTACTCAAAACGCACTGAGGCAGTCACCTTCTTCTCTTTGTACTAAACAGCGCCTGAAGGGGAAGACCTCAATCCCTCCTCAGCGTCGCTGCACCACGTGACTCGGGGACACGCCCACCCACGTAGCCACGCCCACTCCAGGAAGTATAAAAGCGCCGTGCTCGCTCTAAGCCGGTGTTGACCAGCTAAGTCCCCTGAGGCGGAAGCCGGGGTGTCTGGGCTGCTACTGAACTAGCGTTACTTTTAATCTTGCTAATTTGCACTTATTCTCATGTGCTCATGTTCGAAATTTTAAAATTACTCAAAACGCACTGAGGCAGTCACCTTCTTCTCTTTGTACTAAACAGCGCCTGAAGGGGAAGACCTCAATCCCTCCTCAGCGTCGCTGCACCACGTGACTCGGGGACACGCCCACCCACGTAGCCACGCCCACTCCTCTCTCCCTCTATTACTATGCTCACTACTCGACAGCGCAGCGGTCGAGCGCAGCGGGCACACCTTCAGCACGCCGAAGACACGCCAAAGACTAGCCCGTCTGTGCCCGTCCGTGCCAGGACGGGGCACGAGGCTGAGGCTCTCACTCCTACTGCTCCTCCCAGGCTGGTAAGAACATCATCCGCTCTGAAAGCGTTGCGCCCTACCCCCAATCCGAATTGCTCTCTGTCCAACCTTCACAAAGTCGGAACTCATGTGTGCTCCGAATGTAAACTATCTACCACCGTATATCAACCCCACCCCAACCCATCTAGGAGACACAGGAAATGCAAAATATTACGTAAAAACTTGCAGCCAACATATGTATTTTACAGCACTAACTGTCGATCATTGCCTAAGCATAAGCATGATATTTTTAATCTCCTTACTGAAGAATGTCCTAGCGCTGTCTTCTTAACCGAGACATGGCTACATGACAGCGCCGGCCCTGATGTTGCCACTGCCCTCCCCGATAACTACGCCATTGTCAGAATAGACAGGGAAAAACAGGTAGGGGCGGGATAGCTATCATTTTCAACAGAGAATTCAAATGTACTTTGGAATCTGTACCAATTCCAGACTGTGAAGCGGGTCTTTTCAAAATCTCTTTGAACCCCAACTTTACAATGTCAGGCCTTCTGATTTATCGACCTCCAGGTAACCCTTCTCAATGGGTATCAAACTTTGCAAATCTTATTACTCCCTACTATATGTCATCTAGCAATTTCTCCCTGTTGGGTGATCTAAATCTACACCTTGAAGCTCCCACCATCCCCTCATGTTATAATCTGTTGGAAGACCTAGCTGCACTAAATTTGCCTATAATAAACTCTAGCCCTACTCACATAGCGGGCCATTTGCTGGACCCCATAATATCTAACATCAGGGAACTCACGTACATCGCCACCGTACCTTCTGGCTGGTCCGACCATCATCTCATTAATTTTAGCATTACTTTCCCTCCCTCCCCCAGTGTGAAACAAAATACTGATGCCACTTACAGAAAAAATTGGAAGTCAGTCGACATCGATGCCTTAAATGCGGCACTTAAACAAAACCCTCCAAGCCTTAACCCCAACATGGACCACGTAGCAATTGAAACACAAAACTGGCTAACAAACGCAGCAAATAACTGTCTGCCCTCTACTCGCACCAAAGGGAGTAGGCATCGTCCTCCGGCCCCATGGTTTAACGACAGCCTTAAAATTGAAAAATCAAAATGCAAAGTACTAGAACGCAAATGGCGTAAAAAGTACGACCTCAATGCCAAAAGAAGCTATCATGAAGCCAGAAATCATTATCATGCTGCTTGTACAAAAGCAAGAGCTGCTTTCGTCTCAAAAACCATTATCGAAGCAACTAACATGCCTAAAACTCTTTTCTCCAAAGTTAAGGAATTGGCGGGCGCACATACCACAGCCGCTGCACCCCCCCTAAGTACTCAACAATGTCAGGCGTTAGCTTGTTTCTTTACTGAGAAAATCGATAAAATTATCTCAGACATCAAGACTAAAATTTCTGTTTCCGACCAACCCCCTCCTTCTGACCCTATTCTGCCTCAACCCACTGCTTTGTGTGAAAGCTTACTGGAATCCTGGCCGACCCTTTCATTAGAGAATTTGAAAGGAATCCTAAAAACTGTCAAATCCGGCTCCCCTAGGGACCCCATCCCTATTAAAATTATTAAAAAATTGGATGACCAGTCTCTGGATATCATTGCCAATCTCTTAAACTCGTCCCTCGATCTCGCCACTGTCCCAGCCTTATGGAAGCATGCCATGGTGACACCCCTTTTGAAAAAGCCAAATGCAAACCCAGAAATATTGGCCAATTATAGACCCATATCTCTACTTCCTGCTTTTTCAAAGTGTCTTGAGAGACACGTACACTCTACTTTAGCCACTTTTGCAGAAGAAAACTCCTTACTCCATCCTTCGCAATCTGGCTTTAGGGCTGGTTTCTCGACGGAAACCGCCCTATTAGGTGTCACTGAACATATCAGAAAACTTCTTGACCAAGGCCAGACGGTCGCACTTGTGTTATTGGACCTAAGTGCGGCGTTCAACACCATCTCTCATGAAACGCTTATTAAAGAGCTATACACAAATGGTGTAAGAGGAAAGGCTCTGGATTGGATCAAATCCTTCCTGGCAAACAGAACCTTTCAGATCGCATCTGCACAAGCCGTGTCAGACACCCTACCGGCATCTCATGGAGTGCCTCAGGGGTCCATCCTGAGCCCTCTGTTTTTTAATATCTATCTCAAACCTCTGGCAGAACTTGTTGAAAAGCTAGGTCTAACGCTTATGAACTATGCCGATGACACCCAAATCATTTTTTCCCTATCTGAATCTTGTCCCCACTCCCCGTCGTTACTCAAGGAAGGACTATTAAAAATACTGAACTGGATGACAACAAACCAGTTAAAACTGAACGGCGACAAGACGGAAATACTGATTTTGGGAAAGGACAAAGCTCTCTGGAACCCTGCGCACTGGCCGGACCAGATGGGCACTTTTCCTGCCCCGGTGCCCCATGCTCGAAATCTGGGCTTTGTATTGGACAATGCCTTATCCATGGACAAACAGGCCAGTAAAGTAACTGGCCTGTGTCTCACCATAGCTAAATGGTTGAGGAAGATCCTGTGGATGTTGCCAATGTCAACACAGAAGACCGTAGTCAATGCCCTTATCACATCAAGGCTTGACTACGGCAACATACTCTATCTGGGCGCAAATAAATCTGTCATCGGACGACTGCAGGTAGCGCAAAACGCTGCGGTCAGACTCCTATGCAAGATTCCAAAGAACTCTGGAGTCTCAAACCATCGTCGGGATCTTCATTGGCTCAGGATAGAGAGCAGAATTCGTTTCAAGGCCCTGAACTACATGTTCAGAATAAAAACAGGAGTAGCACCAAAATACCTCCAATCCCTTGCCTGCCTCTATACGCCCAAGAGAAACCTCCGGTCTCAGACAGCAGCTTGCTTCTGCATACCAAGGTTTAAACGTGTAAGAACAGGGGGCAGATCTTTTGCTTATCTTGGACCCTCCCTGTGGAACACGCTTCCCCCAGGTATCCGGAAGGAAGAAAACTATTGTAGGTTCAGAAAGCTTGTAAAGACCTGGCTGTATGATCAATAACCGCTTTACAGTCATCTCCCTTTTCTGTCCTCATTCTAGCTGTGTCTAGGCGCCGGGAAACCCTTTTTGGGTAGCTGTTGCGCCCTATAAATTGATAAAATAATAATAATAATAACCCTAACGAACCCTAAGTTACAAAAAGTGCCAAAAGGCTTTTCCGCATGGATTTTCTCCAAACCAGTTTTATCCGGTATTAGACCTTCCCAGCAATGCCCCAAGACCCGCCAACCCACCCGCAAAAAAGCACAACACCCCCAAACAGCCAAAAAGCAAAAATGGAAAATCTCATACTTACAATATTTTTCGGCCTTCTTTCAATTCTGTCCAAACGCGCTGTGCAGCTAGGCCATAACTCCCGTTTTCCACCATGGATTTCCTGAAAAGCAAATGCAATCAAAATTAGACTGTGCCAGCAGTGCTCCCAGACCCCAAAACCCACCCACAAACACCCGGAACCCCCCCAAAGAGCACCTCAAAGACAAGCAAGTCAGCAAAAACGCAAAAAACATTTTGCCTCCGATTTGCTCCAAACCTGTTTTATCCGGTATTAGACCTTCCCAGCAATGCCCACAGAGCCGTCAACCCAGGCGAAAACAAGTAGAAGACCCCCAAACAGCCAAAAAGCAAAAGTACAAAAATGGGGACTTAGTCATTTCCAGGGCAATTTCCAAAATCACTCTGCGCGCGCTCTGCAGCTAGGCCCTAACTCCCCTCTGCCACCATGGATTTGCTTCAAACCTCTTGCAATCAAAAGTATCCATACCCAGCAGTGCTCCATGACCCCGAAACCCACCCACAAACACCAGGAATCCCCCCAAACAGGCCCCCAAAAACATGATAGTGAGGAAAAAGGCAAAAACGTTTTCAAGTCTGATTTTGTCCAAACCAGTTTTATCCGGTATTAGACCTTCCCAGCAATGCCCCAAGACCCGCCAACCCACCCGCAAAAAAGCACAACACCCCCAAACAGCCAAAAAGCATAAAGGGAAAATCTCATACTTACAATATTTTTCGGCCTTCTGTCCAAACGCGCTGTGCAGCTAGGTCATAACTCCTGTTTTCCACCATGGATTTCCTGAAAAGCAAATGCAATCAAAATTAGACTGTGCCAGCAGTGCTCCCAGACCCCAAAACCCACCCACAAACACCCGGAACCCCCCCCAAAGAGCACCTCAAAGACAAGCAAGTCAGCAAAAACGCAAAAAAAATGTTGCCTCCGATTTGGTCCAAACCAGTTTTATCCGGAATTAGACCTTCCCAGCAATGGCCACAGAGCCGTCAACCCAGATGAAAACAAGTAGAAGACCCCCAAACAGCCAAAAAGCAAAAGTACAAAAATGGGGACTTAGTCATTTCCAGGGCAATTTCCAAAATCACTCCGCACGCGCTCTGCAGCTAGGCCCTAACTCCCCTCTGCCACCATGGATTTGCTTCAAACCTCTTGCAATCAAAAGTATCCATATCCAGCAGTGCTCCATGACCCCGAAACCCACCCACAAACACCAGGAAGCCCCCCAAACAGGCCCCCAAAAACATGATAGTGAGCAAAAAGGCAAAAACGTTTTCAAGTCTGATTTTGTCCAAACCAGTTTTATCCGGTATTAGACCTTCCCAGCAATGCCCCAAGACCTGCCAACCCACCCGCAAAAAAGCACAACACCCCCAAACAGCCAAAAAGCAAAAATGGAAAATCTCATACTTACAATATTTTTCGGCCTTCTGTCCAAACGCGCTGTGCAGCTAGGTCATGACTCCACTTTTCCACCATGGATGTCCTAAAAAACAAATGCAATCAAAATTAGACTGTGCCAGCAGTGCTCCCAGACCCCGAAACCCACCCACAAACACCTGGAAGCCCTCCAAACAGGCCCCCGAAAACATGATAGTGAGCAAAAAGGCAAAAACGTTTTCAAGTCTGATTTTGTCCAAACCAGTTTTATCCGGTATTAGACCTTCCCAGCAATGCCCCAAGACCCGCCAACTCACCCTCAAAGAAGTAGAACACCCCCACAAGTGCAGAGTCTTTCTTCATTGGGCGTAATCCAGCGCTCTGCTTTGAGGGAAATAGGAGTCTGGAGAGATAGAGGAGCATGTTCTTGTCAACTTGTGAACCTGAGAAATGCATACTCCGGCACCTTCAAATCAATAAGCAAATAAGTGAAGACAGTTCTGCTGATGGGCTTGTTTTTGTGATTATTGTTGTTATCTGGGTTTTTTATAGCGCCAAATCACCATCAGGTCTCTAGGCGCTTCCGACAGATGCAATAACAGCAGCTGGATATGTAAACAGAGGGTACGAACGTAACAACCAGCTGAAATGGAACAGAAGGCTTCCCTAAACAAGAGCGTTTTCAATGATTTCCTATAGGGGAGAAGATTAGTTTCTCTGCGAAGAGGCTCCGGTAATTTATTCCACATCTGTGGTATTTGGACAGAAAATGATCTCCCACCCTTTGTTGCCATTTTGAAACGTGGGCGTTGGAGGATCTCAGCACTCGTTTGGGATTATAGATATTCAGCCGTTCTTTTATATAGGCAGGCGCATTCCCATAAATTGCCTTGTGGGCGATGCATAGGCATTTGAATTCCACCCTTTGCTGCACAGGGAGCCAGTGTAGTCTGTGCAGTAATGGGGAGGAATGGGTCTGTCTGGGTGATCTAAAGATTAACTGTGCTGCGTCGTTCAAAACAACCTGCAGGCGTTTGATCAAATTTTTTGGCAGACCTAGATAGAGTGCGTTCCCATAATCAATTCTTGAGATTATTGTTGCCGAAACAATGGTTCGGAGCATATTCAAGGAGAGATGGGGAACTAGCTTGCGCAATTGCCTAATTAAGTTGGTACAAGTTCCGACAACAGAGGATACTTGGCTTGCCATCGTCAGCTCATGGTCGATTTTAATACCAAGGCTCTTTACGTTAGGGCACGGTTTTGGAGTGGGGCCAAGTTCTTGGGGCCAAAACAAATCGCTCCAGGGCGAGATAGCAGTTGAAACCACCAGGACCTCCATTTTTTCAGGATTTATATTCAGCAGGTTTGCCGTCATCCAGCTCACAGTGAAACTGAGTATATTCTGGGCCTGGGTCTGAGCCGATGTCGTGTTGTCTATACTCAGCAACAGCTGGGTGTCATCAGCATAATTAAAAATTCTGCAGCCCATGCTTGCCAGGGAGTCTATCAGTGGTTGTAGATAGAGGTTAAATAGAAGTGGTGATAGTGCAGACCCCTGCGGGACTCCACACTCAAGAACACCCACCTCCGATATACAATCCGCTAATTGAATCCTCTGGGTCCTCCCTGATAAAAAGGATTTTAGCCATTGAAAGGCCAGGTCCTCTATCCCAAACGCGGCCAGTCTGTCCAAGAGCAAGGCATGGCTGACAGTATCAAATGCAGCTGAAAGATCTAAAAGTATCAGGGTACTTGGTTTTTTACTGTCAGCCATGCATCTAAGCTCGTCCAGCACCGAGAGCATTACTAACTCGGTACTGTGATGTGCACGAAACCCCGCTTGACGCTCCTGGAGAAGATGATGTGACTCCAGGAATGAAGACAGGGATTTTAGCACATGTTGTTCCAGGATCTTGGACAGGAAAGTCAGTTGGGATATTGGCCTATAGTTTTTCAAACAGGCCGGGTTCCCCCCTCGACTTTTTTTTATCAGGGGCTTGACACGGGCCTCTTTAAAGCTAGCTGGTAAAAGACCTGCATCTAGTGAGTTGTTTAAGAGGCCGATAATATGATCATCTAGAACAGGAAGAGGCAAACGAAAGGTTCCGGGGGGGGGGGGCAAGAATCTGCAGGGGAGCCTGACTTAGTTGTATTCATGAGCTGCCCAAGAATGATAGAATCTATACCTGGAAACCTAGTAATAGTACATTTCGGAGGGGCTTGAGGGGCCTGAAGTGTAAAGGAAGTATTAAAAGTGTCCTTCTTAATGTCTGACAGAATGGTTGCCACTTTCTCAAGGAAATAACCTTGAAGGTATTGCAGTCTATCGTTATTTCCACCTTTTCATGTTTCTTGCTCAGTTCTTTTAAGATTTTGAATGTTTCTTTCTGTACTTTGGCTGCATTGTTTATACGAGTTTTGTATTAATCCCCTTTCGCTGACCTTATAAGTTTTTTATAAACATTCAAAGATGTTTTATAATGTTCTCGATCTGTACTATCTTTTGTCTTCCTCCAACATCTCTCAAGATGGCGAAGCTTTCTTTTATGATCAATCAAAAGCGGGGTGAACTAAGGGGCCCCTTTTCCAGCACCCCTTATTTTCTGTACCTTTTCAGGAGCTATCTGATCGATAGCCTGTTTGAGGCTCACCACTATGGTATTATAGTCCTGGTCTAGATCACCGTAAGGGATCAATGATTGAATATGTTTGGGTAGGACATCTGTTAAGGTTTTTGAATCAACTTTTTTCCAAGGATGCACTTTTTTGGTTTTTAAAGGTGGTTTGATCAAAACGGTATCCAAAGGAATATCACACAGGAGTAGGTAATGATTGGACCAGATACAGGGTATAATACTCGTGAGGGCCACCTCTGGAAAAGAGGTCCAGATTAGATCAAGGGTGTGGCCCTTAATATGTGTTGGGGCTTCCAAAAGCTGTTCTAGACCTAACAAAGTCATAGAGGTCTGTAGCTGGCGGGTTAATAGATTGTTGTCTGTTCTGTCCCAATGGACATTAAAGTCTCTTGTCACCAAGACTTTTTTATAATGTTTGCAGATATCAGATACAATAGGGGAGAATAGTTCATTAAACACTGAAGTACATTGTGGTGGACGATAGACAGTGAGGACAATAAGACATGAATTATTCAGGGTAATTTTTACTCCGAGTTTGTCTGCTGAATTTATTGTTTCTGCTAAGACTTTAACCACTGTTAGATGTTTTTTAAACATAATTGCTACCCCCCTGCCTCGAACATTATCCGGACGATTGTGCCAAACCATGTCGTAGCTATTTGGGAGGGCAGCTAAAATGTCGGAGGAGGAATTGTCGCCTAGCCACGTTTCAGTGAGAGTTAGTATGTCTATAGACTCATCCTGAAGGAGAGTAAAGATTTCAAGGTGATGTTTCTGAAGAGACCTTGTATTCAGGCTAGCGAGCTTTAGTAGGGGCAGATGGGGGAGATCCTTACAGCTAGGGGATCGTAAGATGTTGGTCTCCTTTAATGTGGCCAACGTCGTAGGACTTAAAGACTGCCCACCTAAATCTAGTAAAAGTAATTCGCTAGTAGAATATGACAATCGCCTACCAGAAGTCCTGGCCCCTGGGCCCAGTCGTGCGCGGACGGGCACAGACGGGCAGGACTCTGGCACGACTCTGGCGCAGGTCTGGCGCGTCCGCTGTACGCGTCCGCTGCACGGAGACATGGTTCTTTCCTTATGAGCGCTACTAGAGCGCGTCACCCACCCGGCCCACACTCAGTATGGCCGCCAAAACCCGGGAGACCAACTCTCGGCATCAATGCTCCGCCAAGAGCGGTCCGCGGGCGGAGGGAGTGGGGAAAACAAATAGGGGACTCCAAGGGAACAACAGAAGATCTCCAAACTTCTTCAGTCAAGCCGAGAGTTCTGATATTAAAACGTGCAATGTACAGTTAAAAGAATGCCAGAGATCGTCAGTAGAGACCTCCCGGCTTCCGCCTCAGGAGGGGAAATGCTTTTGTCAGTCAGCACTCGCGCCGATGAAACAGGCTCCTTATGAGCTCTACTAGAGCTTGTCACCCGCCCGGCCCACACTCAATATGGCTGCCAAAACCCGGGAGACCGACTCTCGGCGTCAATGCTCAGCCGAGAGCGGTCCGCGGGTGGAGGGAGTGGGGAAAACAAATAGGGGACTCCAAGGGAACAACAGAAGATCTCCTAACTTCTTCATTCAAGTTGAGAGTTCTGATATTAAAACGTGCAATGTACAGTTAAAAGAATGCCAGAGATCGGCAGTAGAGACTTCCCGGCTTCCGCCTCAGGAGGGGAAATTAAAGTTTTAATTATATTAACTGTGCAAAACAAAGAAAGACAGACACACGGGAATAAAAGTGAATAAGGACGAAAAAGAAAGTTATTGATTCATTGGCTCATTTTCAGGGCTCGGTGTCAGGGAATAAGAGTTCCTCCTCATACTCTGCGAATTCAGGCGGGAGTAGGTCACCTAACAGAGAAGAAATTCCCTCATCTAAGTTGCTGTCCTCCTCGTCTTCTTCCGGCGTGTATTCTCGTACTTTGTAATCTGGTGGTATGAGGTGCTGATTCATCTTGATCATTGTTAACCTCTCCACATTTTTGGGCGAGAGGCGGGTCCTTTTGCAAGTTACAAGGCCACCAGCAGCACTGAAAACACCTTCAGAAGACACACTTGCGAGTGGGAAAGACAAGTAGTTTATAGCCAGGTTGGAGATCTCTGGCCACAATTCTTTTTTCCCATGCCAGTACGCCAATGGGTCAGCATTAACATAGACCTCTGTTGAGTCATTCAGATAGTCCTGCACCATCGACTCAAGGTTCGCCACGGTTCCTCCACTTTGCTTACTTTTTGCTGGGACCTTTTGAGAAGCAAACCCAAGCTTAGTTAGCCAATCCTCTTCTTCACCCAATATGACTGTTGTGTCTGGTGCAGATGATCCGGTTGCCGGTGTCTTTAACGGCTGAGAGGTCACTTCTGCCACAGCCACAGGTGCAGAAGTGGATTCTTTTGACTGGGGATGGCCTGCTGATGCTGATGTACTGCCTTTTCCTTTAATTTTCTGCCGTTCTCTTTCAAACCTCATGGCTGACACAGCTAGCCAATGTTTGTACTTTGAAACTTCTGAGTCACCAAAAGGAAAGAATGCTCTGCCTGCCAGTGCCTTTTTGTAGTGTGGATCCAGAATAGTAGCACAAATGGAATGCTGTTCTGAGTGGATCATATTAAGACGTTCATCGCCAAGTAGGCGCTGTAATAATTTCTCCGACAAAACAAAAGCTTCTTGCTTTTCTTCTTCTTTTTCAAACATAGAAGACACCGCCTTCAGTTGGTGCTGTAGCATGCGCAACAATGGGATAGCTTTTCCCAAATTACAGTCCTCCCTGCTGACTGCACGCGTGAAGACCTCAAAAGGGCGAAGCATGTCTGTCAGGCTTGTAACTAGCTTCCATTGCGCCGCATCTAGCCTCAGGTCCTTCAGAGCTGTACCCAGTGTTAAGAAATACTGATCGAGTACTGTATACTGCTCATACAGACGCTCAAGCATGTAGAAGTTTGAGTTCCAACGTGTTGGCACCTCCTGGATGAGCGCTTTCACTGGCATTCGACGTTCATGTAGCAGGCCCCTCAGATGCTTCCGGGCCTTAAAAGAATGGCTGAAATGGTTGCACATTCTACAGCAGGTGGTCACTAACTCGCACACTTGACTTTCTTCACTCAAGAATTTTTTAAGAACCAGGTTTATACAGTGCGCCAAACACGGCACTCTGAAATATTTACCCAGCTCCATGGCCTTAACTACATTGGCGCCATTATCCGTGGAAACATAACTAATCATGCGTTTTTTTGGGGACAGCCATTGAAAGACCTTTGTGTTAAACTCCTTCAAAATGTTTTCTCCTGTATGACTTGTCTCCATGCCAAACATGGCTAGTGTTGCATGTTTCCGGGCAGCTTTAAAAACGTCCGGGTCAACACCTGCGTTTAGCTTTGCTTTAACCCCTGAAAAAGAGTCCCAGTGTGCAGTGATGCACATGTAATCAGTGCCTGCGCCACTGATCCACATGTCTGTTGTCAGATGTATAGTGTGAACAGCACTCTTCTGCAAAGCTGCCCCAATCACCTCCAGCACATCTTCATGTAGTGCTGGAACCGCAACTCTGGCAAAATAGAACAGGCTAGGAACCTTCCATTTAGGGCTGAGCGTTGCCACTATTTTTAGAAAACCAACCACTTCCACAAAAGAAAAAGGGAGAAGGTCCAGAGCTAGCATTTTAGCCAGCTTAGTGTTATACAGACGCGCCAGTGGGTGGTTGCGTTCAAATGGCGCTTCGGAAAACAACATGGTTCTAATAGTGGGCTGGACCATTTTACGGGATGATGATGAAGACTTCTTCGACCCAGTTACGCTCGATGATGAACTTTTTCGCATTGGTGTCTCACTCTCTACCACACTCTTAGTGTGGCTCACAGGGGGTGTGCTCCTGACAGGGGTAATGGGTGTAAGTGAAGTGTTTGACGCTTCTTCCTCCTCGTCATCATCAGATGAAACATCAACGTGTACAGTTTGTTGACTTCCAATTCGGGCTTCCTTGATCTCCTTTAGGTGCGCAAGCCATTGGACAGTGTGCTGTCTCTCAAGATGACCTCTCTGGCCTCCGGTACCATAGTTGGTACCAAACTTACCACGACTAACTGCAACCTTACAAATCCTACAAATGGCTATGTTTTCCCTTTTTGGGCAAACACTAAAGAAGTCCCAAACTGCGGACTTGAAATGTCTGTGGGGGGCGGAGGAGGCGATACTGGTGGTGGTCATGCTGCTAATGCCAGATGAAATGGAGGATGTGTGTTGCCGAACTTTACTTTTTTTTTTATTTTTTTTTTTATTTTTCACAAAATCGGAGTCTTAACATATTACACATGAAAGATAATTCGTGCCCCCCCCCACCCGCCTCCCACCTTCCATCTTCATTACAAAACAGTGGCACAGATACTTATAAACAAAGATGAAAAAATAGCAAATAGGGTAAAGCTGGAAAAAATGTGGCAAAAGAATATGTCTATAAAAGAAAGAAAAACAAGAAGAAGAAGGAAAGAAGGACAACAAAAAGGTAAAAGGAAACAGAATTTTGTAGATTTCTAATGGCCCTTCTATGTCTCTACTTCCGCCTGCCCTTGTTGATCAATCCACTTGGAGAATGCCCCCCAAACTTCAATGCCCATCTTCCTTTTTCTTCTTCCCTTCTTAGCATATACAGATTTTTCAAGATGGTATGTGGCAACTAATCTAGCCAGCCATTGTGCATAGGAGGGGGACTCTGAGTCTAACCATCCAGAAGAAATGCATATCCTCCATACTGCCATTGCTACAAATATTAGCCCTTCTTCTTTTACTTTCAAAGTGTCAGATTGTGTTCCCAAAAGAATAGTAGTAGGGTTCAGAAGGATTGATTGATTTGTTATTTTACTCAGTAAGTTCTGTATTCTGAGTAGGGTGGAATTAATAATTGGGCATGTTGCGAATATATGTATAGAGTCTGCCCCTATCTCAGAGCAGCGTGGGCATAATGTGCCTCTCCCAGATCCCCATTTAATGATTTTGCTAGGTGTCATATAAAGAAAAAATATGGTTTTGAAATGTTGTGCTTGCAGTTTGGCCGAAATAAGGATTTGCTGTGATAAACACTGGGAGTTGAAAAATATACTTTGAGGGGAATCAAGTTTAGTGTGCCATTTGGAAGCAATAATTTCTAGATCATCAGGGGTTTCCTTGTTTATTAATTGATATATACTTCCAATGCGAGTAGAGGCGATATTCCGGAGAGTGTTCATGAGCTCAACCTCTGCAAATCCGTTAGCTCCTCCCACTTTCCTGGCAAGGTAATCGTAAATAGCCATATATTTAAATAGGTCTTGACTTTTTAATTTGAATCTAGTCTGCAAAGTTGAGAAGGTCTCAATTCCCCTTGCTATTATAAGGTCCCCTAGCTTTGTAACCCCTGCTCTATGCCATTCAGATAGATAAGATGAGCTAAATATAGCAGGTAGATTGTTGTTATTAATTATGGGGGTATAATAATTATATCTACCCATTCCAAACGTTTTCCGGACATGGCGAAAAACTTTATAAGAATTCATTAGCGTCTTGAATTTAACGCGGTTGTAATATCCATAGGCTGTTTCTCGAACTAAACAGCCCCATTGTTGTTCCCCTAGCAAGGACCGGAAGGGTGAGGGCAAAGACGGATCAACTCCACAGGAGGATTCTCTTAGCAAAACTGAGCTGTATTGAAGGACTGCCGCCCAGTAGTATAGAATAATGTTAGGAAAAGCCCATCCCCCCCTGTCTTTCGGTAACGTGAGATGTTTTAATGCACGTCTAGGTTGAGCGTATGACCAAATAAACTGTGTAAAGATTTGTTCAAATTTAAGTAGATCTTTTTTACTAAACTCAAGAGGGATACAGCGAAAGAAATAAAGTAATTTAGGAAAGTAGGTCATTTTAATAACATTGCACCTGCCAACCAGCGTTAGATGTAGATTATCTATTTGTTTTAGTGCCTTCTTAGTCTGAACAGCAAGGGTAGCCAGATTAGCTGCAACTATTTCCTCCAGCTTAGGTGTTACTAGTACGCCCAGGTATTTGGCCTTTAATACCACTCTAGGGTCAGCCCAGGTGATTTTATTATTTACTAATATCTGTGTTTTGCCTTTATTTAAGGCATACCCAGATATTATTCCAAATTTGTGGGCCTCCCTTTCTAGTGCCTGTATAGAATTGACAGGGTCTGGAGTAGTGATGGCTAGATCGTCAGCATAGGCCAACATTTTACAGTTCTTTTGAAAATATGTTACTGGAGAAATGTTGTGATTCCTCTCTATTTGTTTGATGAGAGGGTCTAGGTAGAGTGCGAACAGTAGTGGGGAGCAGGGGCAGCCCTGTCTGGTACCTCGTGAGATTTGAAAGGGCTGCGTCAAATGTCCGTTTATGACGACGCTAGCGGTTGGGTTGTAATAGAGTGCCTGTGCCGCCTGCATGAACCTACCCCCGAATCCCATACTATCCACTACTCTCCAAAGAAATTGCCACGAGACCCGGTCGAAGGCCTTTTCGGCGTCGAGTAGTATTAGTGACATCGGGTCTCCAGCGACTTGAGCAGCGTCAAACGGAGTAATAACTCTCCGAACATGTTCAGTGGTCCCTTTCTTTGGTATAAAGCCATGTTGCCATTTTGAAACAAGGGGTTCCACTACTCGAGATATTCTAGAGGCTAATACCTTGGAGAAAATGTTTGAGTCGCAGTTGATAAGAGTTATTGGTCTGTAGGAGCTCATATCTAGTGGAGATTTGTCTTTTTTTGGAAAGATAGATATTCTGGCACTAGACCAAGAGCTTTGAGGTAGAGTGCCATTAAAGATGGAGATAATTACTTCTAAGAATATAACCTTGATTTGGCTGGCAAAGATTTTAAAAAATTCGACTGGAATGCCGTCAGGGCCAGAAGCTTTTCCGTCAGGAAGACTTTTGATGGCATCTAGTATTTCTTCCCATGTAGGGGTGAGGTCTAGTAGTTCACTTTCTTCTAGGCTAAGCTTGTTTAATTCAATCTCACTAAGATATTCAAGGATCTTTCTGTCTAGAACATCGGTCAGGCAGCAGTTTTCTTCCTTATATAACTTAGCATAAAACTCCTGGAACTCATGCCGTATGCCGCTAGGATCGGAGACCTCAGTGCCTGAAGATGATCTAATTTTGTGTATTTCATTAGAGGTAATTTGTTGTCTCGTCTTAACAGCTAAGTGATGTCCATTACTGTCACTGCACTCATATGTCTTCTGTCTTGCTGCTGCCCACTTAGCTGCTATTTTACCCATAAATACCGCCCCTATTTCCGCTTTAGCCAGGATCGCCTCTTGCTGGACTGATTGGCAATCTAGTCCTGCGTGGATTGTTTGGGTTAGCTTCATTTCTATTTTTCTTAATTTCTCTTGAAGGTCTTTAACCTGGGCTTTTTCTACTCTGTTTTTATGAACTGAGAACCTAAGGGTCTCACCTCTAATCCCTGCCTTTAAAGTGTCCCATACTATCATCTGCGAGGTGGAGCCGATATTACTCTCCAGGAACTCTGGGATCCATCCTCGCATATGATTGATGTAACTTGGATCATATAGTAACGCTTTCTCGAAGCTCCATCTAGAAACCTCTTTAGATTGCCCAAACTCTCTTATAGTAAGAATGATGGGATTATGATCGGACATGAATCGGGGTGCTATATCTATAGTAAAACTGGTAGCTAATGATGCGGAAACAAAAAAATAATCCAGCCAAACCAATACTTGGTGCGGAGCCGAATAAAAAGTGTATCCAGGTAGTGAGGGATTTTTGCTCGCCCAACTGTCTATCAGTCTGTGAGTTTGTAAAAGGTTGGTTAGGGCTTGGAAAACTTGGGGTTTCCTTCCTTTGTATTTCCAGGTTGTGTTGACATCCCAATTACCTGGTAGGTGTATGTTAAAATCCCCACATAACACTATCGGGGTGGGCCAGTGTGCTAATTCATTTGATACCTGATTTATAACCCCGGGATCATCTGCATTACTCCCGTATAGTGAACAAAGAGTAAAAGAGATATTATTAGGGAGTTGAATCTGGGTGATAGCCCACCTTCCTGATGGATCTGATTTAGTTCGCGGGTTGCTAATAGCAAATTTTCTATCAGTTAAGATTCCAACCCCCTTTGTTTTAGCTCCTTGTGTGGTGGCGCCCACTACTTTGAACCCTAACGTGTTTAATAGATGTTTTTGGGATTGTTCGACGTGGGTTTCCTGTAAACATATTATATTTCCCCCAAGTGTTCGTAAGCCCATAGCCACCTTTTGTCTCTTTGAGCTATCATTCAGGCCACAGACATTAACTGAGACAATTCGTAGTGGATCTAACCTAGCCATTTAAAGAGTATTAGAATGGTCATCTGAATTTCATAGAAAATTTGGTGTGTGTGTGTGTGTGTGTGCACAATAAGTATCTCTGTGTGCCTGCAACAACCCTGCTCTCCCCTCCCACCCCACCCCCCAAGGACCCCCCTCCACCCCCCACCCTCCCCCTTATGTGAGCAATCAGGCAGAGCCTGAGTGATGGAGGTCAGTCATGAGCCATGGCCACCAGCCACGCCAATCATCTGTGAAAAAAGTGTCCAATACTAGACAAAATACTCAAGTGATCCATCGTTTAAAGTTACAGTCACTATATAGTGGGAGATATAGTGGGAGATAGCAACAGACTAACATCAGGAATCAAATTAGGTCATTTGTTAGTTTTCCCCTTTTTGTCCTTTCTTTCGTTTAATCTCTTCCAGATACTCTTTGGCTTTGATCTCTGAAGTGAAAACCTTGGTAGTACCGTACAGGATAACTTTCAGTTTTGCCGGGTTCATAAGGTATACCTCTGCCCCTAATTGTTGTAAGGGAGAGATCAGCTGTCGCAAGTGCCATCTACGCTCAACAGTCTGATGGCAAAAATCAGGTTTAGAAAAAAAGGTAAACCCATGAGCTCCTTTTTTTTAATTAGGTCGAGCCTTCTCATATACCAATTGTCTCAGAAGAAAGTTGCCAAAGTATACAAGGAATACCCGGGGCTGATTTTCGGTCACATTACCACTCTTATATTGCTTCTTCAAAAAAAAAGGGAACCTATGTGCTCGTTGCACTTCATGGTCCCAGTCCCATTCTGAGTGTTCTGGAAACGAATCTTGCAGCAGTTTGACAATAAATTGTCTGGGGTTTTCCCCCTCCTTTCCTTCAGGAATCCCCAGCAGGCGCAGGTTGTTCCGGCGTTGCCTATTTTCATTTTCTTCCATCTTCACCATTAGATCTGTAAGACAAGCAGAGTTGGAATCAGTGACTTGTTTGGTTGCCACTGCTTCTGTCTCCAAGTGTTCCGTCCTAGCCTCGACCATGCCCACTCTCTCGCTGATGTCTATGCAGGTCTTGTTCAGCCGTCTGAGACCACCCTGTAATTTCTTTGCTGATTTTTTGGCTGCCCGATTTTCACCTCTCACCTCTTCCTGGAAATCTTTGATCGAGGTAAGTATGGCGGCGAGTGAGGGTTCCAGTACCTCATTTGATTTAGCTTGTGATCTTCTAGGGCTACGCCCCTGTAATAATGAGTGTGACATGGGCGGCTCTTCTTCTTCTAGGTGATAAGACATCTGTGAGTCCGAGTAGTCCCATTTGAGTTGACTCCTTCGTTTGATCTTATTCCTTGGTTTTTTGGGACGGATGATTGTACCAGTGTTGTCACGGGAGGCCTCACTTTCCTCTTCGCTGGTACTGATAGTATTGCCTTCGCTTTCTTCTGTCTCACTTTCCCCTGACGAGCTCGGAGTGCTGTCTGATACTGAATAAAAGGCCTCTTGACCAATTTCTGGGGTCCATGGGGCAGCGGCGCCAGGAGGGACTTCCAAACTTCGAATAACAGTTTCCGTCTTTGTGGGATGATCTTTGGTGTCCAATTTCTCAAAGGGAGTACAAAGGGAGTTAGCATTATTTCCTTCGTCTAGCTCTGAATGTTCACCTTCCGTTGGAAGTGGGATTAAGAGGGGATCCGGCTGGTTAAGGGGACCAAGTGTATGATCAAGTTCTTCAGTTGTAGATAGCAGTGATTGAGAGGTTTGCTGAGTGTCAATCAGATTGGGGAGGACTTCTAGGTTTGAGGAGGCATTGTTAGAGTCCAAAGTGACAGCGAGTGTTTGATCAGTGTCACCATGATCGCTATTCTACTTAGCGGAGTCATCAGTTCTGATGGGGCACTGCGTGTTTTTTATGTTGTTTTTGGTCATAGTGGCCTGGTTTTTAGCCGCTAGAAATATTTTAGCTGGGGGAGGAGAAGGATGCGCCAAGCTGGCATCTTTATTGCCTTTGAAATCTTTGCTGGTAGTCCCAGCACCAGCCCCAGCCCCAGCCCCTGCCCCTGCCAGGCCAGCGTTCTTTTTCATTCCAATAACCCCACTGACCTGTTTGGACTTATTCTTGCCAGTGTCTTCTCCCGCTAAAGACTCCTTCACTGTAATAGGTGTCTTCGCCTTTAAGCTTTTTTTACTTCCACGAGAGTTCATCTTTATGGCTTTCTTGTCAAAGTCTGCTCTCTCCGATGCTCTGAACTGCTCCCAAAATCCAAACAGAGCGGTTGATACTATGTATCCCAGCACCAGGAAAGACACTTCCCACCATCCAAATCGGCGTTTGTTGGCTCGTTTCACCGAGCGCACAGCAGACGTCTGTGTCTCACACCAGCGGCTGCTGCATGTGAGGGCTATGCCTGCTGAAGGGATTTTGCACGCGGCGGAGAACACCAGCAAACCCGTCCGGCACTTTGCTTCGCTGCAGCGCTTCCCCGCCGCTCCAACAATCTCCTCGAATGACCCCGCGTCTCTGGGTGAGTCCCGAAGCGATCTCCGCCGTCTGTAAGCTCGATGTGTCCGTGCCTGGGAGCCCAGCATCACGGATCCGCAGGTCAGGTAGCCGATCACCTGAAAGTTCTGTGACCGGCGTGGCGTGGCGGCCGCGCACACTGGCTTACGCTGCCTCCATCTTGCTCCTGTGTTGCCGAACTTTACTACGTTGCGCACTTGCACCACCACTAATTGAGGTCGAGGTGGATGGAGGTCCCTTCTGGCGAGAAAGAAATATGGAAGCGGTAGTTGGTGGTGTACTAGTTATCTCCAATGATGGTGGTGTTCTCATTGCCTCCTCGTCGACAACATCATCACGCTCAGCAGCTTTTCGGGCTAGGGTCAAAATGTCTGTTTGCTGCATGCCCGCTGAGGCTGGAGTGAAGTTTATGATGACTGCGTCGTCGTGGTGAGAGTCTTCATCAGCAGGAGTATACGCCACTTCTTGTTCAGCGTCAGCATCACACTCCATAACTATGAGAGTTTCGGGGACCTTCCTTTTACGCTTAGCTTCCCTTTGTCAGATCATGGTAAGCCTCACTCTCAGACGGCAGTGGTGGTTCCCAAGTTTGATCCATATCATCAGAAGGAGGTGGGCTTGAAGAAGATGTAGACACCATCCTTGATCTTTTCCTTGCTAGGGATGTGGAAGACAATGAATGACCATCAGGAGGAGTGGCTTCCTCAAATGATACATCGGCTTGAATGTCGATTTCCTGATGTGCCCCTACTTCGGGGGGAACAACTATTGTGGGCACTTGTGCCCCTCCAAGCACCTCTGCTTGCGCATCTCCTTGCGCTGCCTCTCCTTCCACATATACCTGGGCTTGTACTTGCACATGTGGATGTTGTTGTGGCTGTGGTTGTTCAACCATCGTCAGATGAGTGACAACAACCTGTGTTGATTGAGGGACATTGCTGCTACTTTCTTGCGATGAGCCAACATCACTGGTCGATGGTGATTGAACAACTAGACTGGCTGCCTCTAAAGCACTCAAGGGCTTGGACTTAAGTTGGCGTGGTGGTGGTGGCACTGAGCCCAATGGAGCGGGGGTGCTGCTCCCAGCTTGGTCCCCAGCAGATCCCGCTGCTGCTGCAGGTGTCCTTTTTTTTTTATTCCCAAAAAATGTGGCGGGCGGCACACCATCCTTGGTAACTTGCTTCTTCTGCTCCTTTCTGGCAACTTTCTTGCTAGAGGAGCTACGAGGAACTTTTTTTGGGGCCATCTTCTTCAGGGGTCAGAACAGCAGGCTGCAGTTGCACGAGTTGCAGAGTTGTCTGTGGCCAGACGTGACGTCGCGTGACGTTATGCTGCACACATACACCGCTGCAGGACTTCTTCCTGGCACTGGTGGTTCTCTTGAGTCTTGTGCACCTAAAAGCAATGGAAGACAGAGGAACATCAGTTCAGTTATACACCCCAAAAACTCGAAAAACACATAAAAATCAGCACAATCCCATGCCATCCATGCCCTCAATGATGTTTAAATTCAAGACACCCCACAGAAAGACTAGGCCCATGCACCCCTGAGTACCCCTGGGCATAATGGAAAAAAGCATGGCAGACTGGGTGCAGGCCTATGGCACAACAAAGCACACTGCCTGGCTTCAAAATGGCCCCTAGACCCCCATCACATGGACAGGCCCGGCCTGCACCAGTCCTCAAAATGGCCCCCACCCACATGGACAGGCCCATGAACATCCCAAAAAAATCAAAAAAACACACAAAAATCACCACAATCCAATGACATCCATGCCCTCCATGATGTTTACATTAAAGAGACCCCACAGAAAGACTCAGTCCATGCACCACTCACTAGCCCTGGGCAAAAGGCCCCAACAGCAGCCAAAAAAATCGAAAACTACAGAAAAATCAGCACAGTCCCATGCCAGCCATGCCCTCAATGATGTTTAAATTCAAGACACCCCACCGAAAGACTAGGCCCATGCACCACTCACTACCCCTGGGCATAATGGATAAAAGCTAGGCAAAATGGGTGCAGGCCTGAGAACACTGCCTGCATTCAAAATGGTCCCTTGCCCCCAGGCACATGGCCAGGGCCTGCCTGTACCAGCACTCAAAATGGCCCCCACCCACATGGCCAGTCCCCATGAACACCCCAAAAAATCGAAAAACACAAAAAAATCACCACAATCCAATGCCATCCATGCCCTCCATGATGATTACATTAAAGAGACCCCACAGAAAGACTCAGTCCATGCACCACTTACTAGCCCTGGGCAAAAGGCCCCAACAGCAGCAAATAAAATCGAAAACCACAGAAAAATCAGCACAATACCATGCCATCCATGCCCTCAATGATGTTTAAATTCAAGACACCCCACAGAAAGACTAAGCCCATGCACCACTCACTACCCCTGGGCATAATGGATGAAATCTAGGCAAAATGGATGCAGGCCTGAGAACACTGCCTGCATTCAAAATGGTCCCTTGCCCCCAGGCACATGGCCAGGGCCTGCCTGTACCAGCACTCAAAATGGCCCCCACCCACATGGCCAGTCCCCATGAACACCCCAAAAAATCAAAAAACACAAAAAAATCACCACAATCCAATGCCATCCATGCCCTCCGTGATGTTTACATTAAAGAGACCCCACAGAAAGAGTCAGTCCATGCACCACTCACTAGCCCTGTGCAAAAGGCCCCAACAGCAGGCAAAAAAATCGAAAACCACAGAAAAATCAGCACAATCCCATGCCATCCATGCCCTCAATGATGTTTAAATTCAAGACACCCCACAGAAAGACTAGGCCCATGCACCACTCGCTACCCCTGGGCATAATGGATGAAAGCTAGGAAAAATGGGTGCAGGCCTGAGAACACTGCCTGCATTCAAAATGGCCCCTTGCCCCCAGGCACATGGCCAGGGCCTGCCTGTACCAGCACTCAAAATGGCCCCCACCCACATGGCCAGTCCCCATGAACACCCCAAAAAATCCAAAAACACACAAAAATCACCACAATCCAATGCCATCCATGCCATCCATGATGTTTACATTAAAGAGACCCCACAGAAAGACTCAGTCCATGCACCACTCACTAGCCCTGGGCAAAAGGCCCCAACAGCAGCCAAAAAAATCAACAAACACACAAAAATCAGCACAATCCCATGCCATCCATGCCCTCCATGATGTTTACAATAAAGAGACCCCACAGAAAGACTCACTCCATGCACCACTCACTACCCCTGGGCAAAAGGCCCCAACAACAGCCCAAAATCGAAAATTCCAAAATTGTAGTTGCAGCAACTGTAATGCCCCAAACAAACTTACTTGTGAAATTTCTAATCCAAAAGTGATCCAAAGAAAGTCAAAAAGGCCTCAAATCCAAATATCCAGCAGCATCCACAAAAAAGTAATCCTTCCAGGTCAAGATCCGAATGAAAGTGACCAGCACATGAAGAAAGCACTGGGAGGAGCCTGCTGGACAGGAACAGAAAGTTGGAGACTGCGGGGCACTTCCCCCCCCCCCCCCCCCCCCCAAAAATGGACTCCTTGCAAAAAAAAGTGCAGGCAAATGTCAACCTGAGGAGTTATTCTGATAAAAATCATCATTTTCAGAAGGTTTATGCTGCTTGCTGGTGGATTTCTTGTGCAGAATTGCAAATTTTGTAATTTCGCGAGTGCGAGATTGTTGCTACCCGCCACATCTACGTGTTCACAATTGCGAACTCCCGCGAACTCCCGCGTACTCACGGCGTACTTGCGTCGACAAACTCTCGCTGTGCAAGGTGGCAAGCCGCGATGACGTAAACGCGGTCGCCAAACTCCCGCAGCAAGATCCAAAATGGTGCAGCACTTGCAAAATATCGAGAAAAACAACTCGGCAAACGCTGAATGACAGTAAGTGAACGCCGCGCACAGCAATATTGTATCACCAAGCAAAAAAATCCGCTGCGTGCGAATTTGCAGATTTTCGGAGTTCGCAGATTGCAAATTTACCAAAAATACGCAAAATCCGCGAGCGGAACGGATTTTACGCCCATGCTTACC